>NC_029786.2:58626318-58661943 GCF_000816755.2 Arachis ipaensis | reverse complement strand
TGCTCATATGAAAAAGAACAGAAAAATAATAATAATAGGGATCCTTTTTACCCAAATATAGAGGTTCCCTTTGTGAGTAGAAGAAAAGAAGAAGAAAAGAATGTAATGTAAGGAAAGAAACACAAGGGTGAGGAGAGCAGAGATGTGAGATGAAGAGAATTGTTAGTAGATGAATAAATGAATAGAAGGAGATGAGAGAGAAAGAGAATTTTCAAAAATTATTTTTGAAAAAGAGTTAGTGATTTTCGAAAATAGTTTTTGAAAAAGGTTAGTAATTTTCGAAAATTAAAATCAAAAATTAAAATAATTAGTTAATTAAAAAGAAATTTTGAAAAAGAGGGAAGGGATTTTCGAAAATTAGAGAGAGAGAGTTAGTTAGGTAGTTTTGAAAAAGATAAGAAACAAACAAAAAGTTAGTTAGTTAGTTGAAACAAATTTGAAAATCAATTTTGAAAAGATAAGAAGATAAGAAGTTAGAGCAGATATTTTAAAACCAAATTTTTGAAAAAGATAAGATAAGAAGATATTTTTGAAAAAGATATGATTTTGAAATTAGTTTTGAAAAAGATTTGATTTTTTAAATCACAATTAATGACTTGATTCACAAGAAATCACAAGATATGATTCTAGAACTTAAAGTTTGAATCTTTCTTAACAAGCAAGTAACAAACTTGAAATTTTTGAATCAAAGCATTAATTGATGATGTTATTTTCGAAAATTATGTGATAAAGATAAGAAAAAAGATTTTTGAAAAATATTTTTATAATTTTCGAAAATAAGAAAAATGAAAAAGATTTGATTTTTGAAAAAGATTTTGAAAAAGATAAGATTTTTAAATTGAAAATTTGATTTGACTCATAAAAACAACTAGATTTTAAAAATTTTTGAAAAAGTCAAATCTAATTTTCGAAATTTTAAGAGAGAAAAAGGGGAAGATATATTTTTTTTTATTTTTTAATTTTTAATGATGAAAGAGAAAAACATGAAAAATGATGCAATGCATGGAAATTCTGGATCAAAACAATGAATGTATGCAAGAACACTATGAATATCAAGATGAACACCAAGAACACTTTGAAGATCATGATGAACATCAAGAACATATTTTAGAAAAATTTTTATATGCAAAGAAAACATGCAAGACACCAAACTTAGAAATCTTTCATGTTCAGACTCTATGAATGCAAAAATGCACATGAAAAACAAGAAAAGACACAACAAGAAAACATCAAGATCAAACAAGAAGACTCACCAAGAACAACTTGAAGATCATGAAGAACACTATGAATGCATGATTTTTTCGAAAAATGCAGGATGAACATGCAATTGACACCAAACTTAAAATTGACTCAAGACTCAAACAAGAAACACAAAATATTTTTGATTTTTTTATGATTTTCTAATTTTTTTGTATTTTTTTTTTATATTTTTCGAAAATTAGTGTGAAAAAGAAAAATAAGGATTTCAAAATTTTTAATATGAATTCCAGGAATCTTGTATTCTTATTCTAAAGCTCCAATCTGAGGGTTAGGCATGGCTTAATAGCCAGCCAAGCTTTTGTATGTAACTCAGACATGACACGGCTGACATTCCAATTAACTTGCTTCCATGCTGATGGTTGGAAGCCTTAGTCCAAAAGAATTTAGACATGGCTTTACAGCCAGCCAGGCTTCACATGCTTCATGAAACACTAGAATTCATTCTTAAAAATTCTAAAGAACATAAATTAAATATTTTTGAAAAGAATTTTTATTTTATTTTTTTTCGAAAACAGATGAGAAATTTTTTTGAAAGATTTTTGAAAAATTTTTTTTGAAAAGAAAACAAAAAGAAAATTACCTAATCTGAGCAATAGGATGAACCGTCAGTTGTCCAAACTCGAACAATCCCCGGCAACGGCGCCAAAAACTTGGTGCACGAAATTGTGATCTCAGGCAACGGCGCCAAAAACTCTGTACGCACGTCTTAATAAATTGTCTTTCATTCACAACTTCGATACAACTAACCAGCAAGTGCACTTGGTCGTCCAAGTAATAAACCTTACGTGAGTAAGGGTCGATCCCACGGAGATTGTTGGTATGAAGCAAGCTATGGTCACCTTGTAGATCTCAGTCGGGCGGATATAAAATAGTTATGGAGTTTTCGAAAATTATATAATAAAATAAGGATAGAAATACTTATGTAAATCATTGGTGAGAATTTCAGATAAGCGCATAGAGATGCATTCGTTCCTCTGAACCTCTGCTTTCCTGCTGTCTTCATCCAATCAATCCTACTCCTTTCCATGGCTGGCTTTATGTAAGGACATCACCATTGTCAATGGCTACTTTTGATCCTCTTTGGAAAATAGTCCGATGCGCTGTCACTGCATGGCTAATCGTCTAGAGGCATCACCGTGGTCAATGGCTGCATCTTATCCTCTTGTGAAAATGGTCCAAATGCTCTGTCACAGTATGGCTAATCATCTGAGGTTCTCGATCATACTGGAATAGGATTCACCCTCCTTTTGCGTCTGTCACTACGCCCAGCACTCGCGAGTTTGAAGTTCGTCACAGTCATTCAATCCCAGAGTCCTACTCGGAATACCACAGACAAGGTTTAGACTTTTCGGACTCTCATGAATGCCGCCATCAATCTAGCTTATACCACGAAGATTCTGATTAAGAGATCCAAGAGATAATCATTCAATTGAAGGTAGAACGGAAGTGGTTGCCAGGCACGCGTTCATAGGGAATGATGATGATTGTCACGTTCATCACATTCATATTGAAGTGCGAATAAATATCTTAGAAGCGGAATAAGTTGAATTGAATAGAAAAACAGTAGTACTTTGCATTAATTCATGAGGAACAGCAGAGCTCCACACCTTAATCTATGGAGTGTAGAAACTCTACCGTTGAAAATACATAAGTGAAAGGTTCAGGCATGGCCGAGAGGCCAGCCCCCATTATCTAAGAACCAGACGTCCCAAGATGTCTAATACAATAGTAAAAAGTCCTATTTATAATAAACTAGCTACTAGGGTTTACAGAAGTAAGTAATTGATGCATAAATCTACTTCTGGGGCCTACTTGGTGTGTGCTTGGTCTGAGCTTGAATGTTACACGTGCAGAGGTTCTTTCTGGAGTTGAACGCCAGTTTGTAACGTATTTCTGGCGTTCAACTCTGGCTTGTAACGTGTTTCTGGCGTTTAACTCCAGACAGCAGCGTAGAACTGGCGTTCAATACCCTTTTATGTCGTCTAAAATCGGCCAAAGTATGGACTATTATATATTTCTGGAAAGCCCTGAATGTCGACTTTTCAACGCAATTGGAAGCGCGCCATTTTGAGTTTTGTAGATCCAGAAAATCCACTTTGAGTGCAGGGAGGTCAGAATCCAACAGCATCAGCAGTCCTTCTTCTACCTCTGAATCTGATTTTTGCTCAAGTCCCTCAATTTCAGCCAGAAAATACCTGAAATCACAGAAAAACACACAAACTCATAGTAAAGTCCAGAAATGTGAATTTAACATAAAAATTAATGAAAACATCCCTAAAAGTAACTAGATTCTACTAAAAACATACTAAAAACAATGCCAAAAAGCGTATAAATTATCCGCTCATCAATCACCAAGAAGGGTATGGAGCACGGACAGAGACTATAGCAGGAGCCAGTTCCACCACCTCCATAGGATCTTCCAAAGATGCCTCAATGGATGTACTTCCCTCCCCGTGATTACTGGGACCAGTTGACCACATGCATAGAGGAGCTGTCTTCATCTGTTGCTGAGATGAGGATGGAGCAAAGGGATCATAATGCACTCCTCCATGAGATGATAGAGGAGCAGAGGAGGCGAGGGTGTGACATTGAGGAGCTTAAACGCTCTAGAGGATTCCCCAGAGGGAGCAGTAGGCAACATCACTGAGATGGTCTAGTTTCATTCTCCCTATCTTTATCTTTATCACTGTTTTCCTAGTATTTTATTATATTATCTGTTCTCTAGTCTATTTGCATGATCACTAGTAGGATTTCCTTGCTTTCTAGTTGAGTTATTTATTTCAGTACTTTTCATTTTATTTAAAAATGTCTTATGTATTCCCCATCAAGCTTAAAAAAATTATTGAAAAAGAAGAAGTAAAATGCATAAGATCTAGAGTTATATTATGAATTGATATGGTAGTGTTATCTCTATTTTCTAAATGTATAATTCAACTATGCATATTTGATATTGAAGTTGAGAATGATGGTTCTTGAGGAATAGAAATTTAGAGAAATATTATTGATGCTTTAAAATAAGAAAAAGATTGAATCTTGAAGTAAAAGAAACAGCAAAAAGAATTAAATAGAAAATAAAAATGAGAAGAAAAAGGTCTAAGGCTTTGAGCATCAATGGTTAGGAAGGTCAAAATTGATCTAAAAGCTCAAAAGAGTGGTTTTCCCTAACTATATGCTTGTGGTATGGAGGTATCAAGTAACCCTTGAGACTAAACACTTAAAGTCATGACCCAAGGCTGTTAAAGAGTATGCCTAAGGCTCTGAGCACCACTGATTGGGAATAAAAGCAAAGTAAAAGTCGAATCCAAAGGGTTCCCCTAGTTAAGTGCTTGTGGTGTTTATGTATCAAGTTAAGCTTGAAAACAAAACACTTAGAGTCACTGCTAGGCTCAAAGATGTAAGACACCAAAAGAAAAATAAAAGTTGTATTCAAGAATCAACAAGAGTCTAAAGAAGAGAAACAATAATAGTATCCGAGTTCTAGTCCCAAGGGATGCCAATATTTCTGAGCTTCAAAGGGTAGTGAGATGCCAAGGCTATTCAGAAATAGAGTGTTAATAGCTCCATTCAGTAATTGGACCTAAGCATAATTGACAACTCGAATCTTGTGTATTTTCTCTCTTCCTTGGTCCTACATTATTTTTGGTTACTTAAGGACAAGCAACAGTTTAAGTTTGGTGTTGTGATGCGTGAGCATCTTATACCCCTTTTCTAGTTGTTTTTATATTATTTTTAGTTAGATTTTGTTAAGTTTTATTAGATTTTAGTGCAAAATTCACCGTTGGATGCTACTTTGAATTTTTCTTGTGTTTTTATGGTTTTAAGTGAAATTCGGAATAGTTTGGAGAAGCCTAGAGCAAGAAAGGAAAAAGCTATCACACCCCCCTGGGCGTTCAGCGCCCAAACTGGCGTTCAACGCCAGCAAGGGGGTAAAGCCAGAAAGCGTGTGATAAACCCCGTTTTTAGGGTTTATCTTGTGTTGAATTTAGAGCATTTTGATAACCTTTCCTCACATTTATTCAATGAAATAGCATTATTTTGTGATTGTCTCTTTATTTGTGCTTAGATGTGAAAACATACTTTTTAGACCTTTAATTTGATGATTTTTATCTTCCTTTGATTCCACTAGATGCTTTGATGTGTTTGTTAGTGATTTCAGATTGAAAAGGGCTAAGAAAGGATCAAAGGAGTGAAAGAAAAGCATACAAAGTAGAGAAATCATGAAAAGCCAAAGATTTGGAAAACGCCCATGGACGCGCGCACTATGCGCCTACGCGTGGATCGTGAAATGCTCCATGGACGCTTACGCGCACTGCACGCGTACGCGCCGAAGGCCGCACATGACTCTTTTAGTCAAACTCGTGCTTGGCGATTTTGGAGGGTTTCTGGCCCCATTTGGAGCTGAGTTTTTGGCGGAAAAAGATAAAAGGAACCAAGGATTGAAGGGGAAGGGAAGACTTCACATTAGACACACATTAGGATTAGCTTTAGTGAGTTTTAGAGAGAGAAGCTCTCACTTCTCTCTAGGATTAGGATTAGGATTAGGTTTAGTTCAATTTGAGGTAATTCATGTCAATAATGTTCTCTTTGATTGTTGTTGATTGATTCTTTGCAATAATTGTTGTTAGATTTCATTCTTGTTGTCAATTTACTATGCTTTCCTTTTGTGCCTTCCAAGTGTTTGATGAAATGCTTGGTTGGATTTTAGAGTAGAATTTTATGTTCTTGGCTTGGGATGGTAACTTAGGAACTCTTGAGTTACTAATGTCCAAGTGATTGATGATTGTGAGCCATTGACTCTAGTTCTCACTAATTCAATTAGTGGAGAGTTAGGACTTATGGACTTGGGTTAATATAACTCATTTGACTTTCCTCTACTACTAGTTAGAGGATGATTTAATGGGATTGATCCTTGCCAATTCTCATATTGTGGTTAGTGATTAGGATAGAGGTCTTTAACCACCAAACATTTCCAAGACCGCTTTATCATTTACATTTCCATTGTCATTTACTTTTCTTGTGTCTCATCCAAAACCCCAAAATACACAAACTCATAACCAATAACAAGAACACTACCCTGCAATTCCTTTGAGAGACGACCCGAGGTTTGAATACTTCGGTTATTAGGATTATTAGGGGTTTGTACTTGTGACAAACAAAATTTTTGTATGAAATGATTATTGTTGGTTTAGAAACTATACTTTACAACGAGACTTTATTAGTGAAATTCTAAACCATCGAAAATTCCATTCATCAAAATGGCACCGTTACCGGAGAATTGTAATGCTGTTATGTTATTGGTTATTGTACATATGTGAATAGTGTGAATAGGTTTGTCTCTTGCTTGTTTACTAGATTTTGTTAGTTTTATTTTGTTTTTCCACTATGAGTTCTCACTTTGGCTATGAGTTTGCTTCTCACTATGTTGTAGGAAATGTGGATTTTAATGACAACATGTGCCAAGGATGGAATGCTTCAAGATGGGAGGAGCCTCAAGGAATTGATCACTTCTATTGGCAACAATCCTCGGATACTTATAGGTATAATTCACATCCTAGTGCATGCCAATTCAATGGCTATGGTGACTCTTTTTGTGATAATCAAGTACCACCACCATATGCTTATGAACCTTATCCTCAACATGACTATCACCATGCTCACAAACCCATTTTTACCAAGCACTTTCTTGTGACCCACATCCATCATATGACCAATTAACCATGACATTTCCCTGTGACCGTTATGAGCAAGAACCTTTAGAACCACCATAACCCTATCGTGATTACCACCAAAAACCACCTCAATACATACCATCTCCACACCCTTACCAAGAAGAACCACCTTCCTACTATGAACCCTTTCTCCAAAATAATGACTCTTCCTATCCACCCCAAGCCCCAATAGATGATTCTCTTACCTTGCTACTTCAAGGCCAAGCGGATATGCAAAGGAACACCCTAGAGTTTATGACTAATTTGACTAGGGTAGTGCATACTTTAGCCTACCAATGCTTGAACACTCAAAGTGCTTTCGTGGCCACATGTGAGAAATCAAAAAATGAGCAAAGCATGAAAGAGAGATTGGAAAATCCGCTGAAGAAGGAAGAGTTGCGCTTTGTATTGGAGCAATTGGAGACGCCTAGGGTCATTGAAGAAAAGGAAGAAGTGGTTGAAGATCTAGCAGATGCGGAACCACCATGGAAGTCTCAACAAACTCCGGAGCATATAAAGATTGAAGAATATGAGAAGGTTGATCAAGAGATGGATTCAATCATCAATTATTTCTTATCAAACATTGAACCCTCTCCCATGGGGCGTGAAATTGACGTTATTGAAGACAACTCAACACCAAATGATGTTGGTGATCTCATTGAAGACTCTTCCATCAAAGGTGAAGTTGATATGGAAGTAGATTTCACACAACCTCCTAAATTTGACTTGATTGATGATGAGGAGGAATTGGAAGAAGTCAACAAGCAATAAGGAGATGAAAGAAGTTGTCAAGAGGTGAAAATACCCAAAGAAGAGTATAAGGAAGTCAATATTGCATTGTCTAAGTGTGGGGAGGTTTTCCTCCCTAAGTCACTGTCCAACACAACATTCAAGTGGGTAAAACTCTTACCCCTAAGCTCCACTTTCTCACTTGAATATGGCTTGATTGAAACGGATGGACAACTTAGAGCTCTTTGTAGAACTAAGAGTAAGAAGGAGTTGTGTAGTGGTTGGAAGTTGGGAATTAGACTCATTGAGGTCAAAGCTTCAAAGCATAGGGACCATGATTGGATGAATGCTACTTTACATGGGTCTAGGAAAAGACTTGGTGTGCTTTTATTTGTCAACCACCCGAACGGAAAATTCATGAAGATCAACTAGAAGGCGGGTGCAAAAATAAGATATGGGATCCCAGATCGAAGCATGAAGACCAACTATGGGAGCTCGTATCTTGGGTGGAACTTTGCCCAAACTTGGTAAAGATGGTTGGGATTTCTGTCAACCATTTGAGGAGCAAAGATCCTTGGAGATTCAAGGATGAGTACAAGTATAAGCCACCTTGACAAAGAGCTTCCCAAATGTCCAACTTAAGGACTTAAACTAAAAATGCTAGGTGGGAGACACCACACCATGGTAAAATCTTTCCACTCTCTTGTATTTTTTATTAATAAGTGATTTGAGTTACCATTGTAGGTAGTTTTCTTTCTATATACTTGTTTCAATAAATTGGTTGTAGGTTGTTTGTGGAGCAAGCCTCTTTTGCTTGTATTTGAAGATTCTCCAAAAGCCAAAAATTTTTTTTGTCATTTTGTATTTTTGGCTAATTTTGAGATGTAGGTAGTGTTAGGAGCATTTTGAGCTGTTTTTGCTGAAAAAAAAAGGGGGCAGGGATGCGTACGCATGCTGTGCGCGCACGCGTCCATACGCGGATGCAGGCCCATACATTTTCCAGAGAGTTAGGCCATCCTTGCGCCAACACTAAGCTCCTGGCATAACCTCATGTGCGCGTATGCGTACTACACGCATATGCGTCGGTACGCATAATCTGCAACCCATGCAGACGCGTGCACGCCGCGTGTGCGTCGATCCACTAATGCAGTTTCCAGGCTTATGACCCGAGAGTTGTGCTGACTCTGGGCTAGCACTAAGCCTCTGGCCCAACTCACCTTGCGCGGACGTGCACAGGACGCTTCTGCACCACTCACTCATTTTCCCACCCACGCGGCCGCGCACCGTGCGTGCACGCGTAGATTCAAATGACTAACCCTATCCACGCGAGGAACCTAGTGCAGTCGCACAATCCTCACTCCCTCTTCTCTTCAATGTTCACTCTTCCCTCTAATTCTCTCAAACCTCTACAGCCACCCCAACCCCTGCAACCACCCACCACTGTGCCAGCGACACCACTGCCGCCGCCTCCCTCCTCCAGCCTCTCTTCTTTTCTCTCTTCTCTGCTCTCTCTCCTCACCCACAACCACCAACCCTCATCAAAACCCATCTCTGCTCCTTGCTCCCCTGTTCTCTGAGCCACGCCTCTACTCACTCCCCCTCCTCTCCGTCAACAACCACTGCGAACTCCACTGCGCCACCACCATTCCTGGGCAGCACTACAGTTTCGCTACTTCCCCTTTTCCATTTTTAAATTCCTGCTCTCTCTGCCTCTGCATTCCAGGTTACCCACCTCCTACTCTGTTCTTCTTTTCTATTTCCAATTTTGTTAGTTAGTTTAGTTCTTTGATATTGTTCATCTAGGTTAGTTAGATATGTATGTTTTAGTTGATTCTAGGTTGTGAGGTAGTTAGGATGTGGTTAGATGATTCTAGGCCTGATAAGTGCTCCGTTTGTGTTTATCTGTCCGAGTGTTACATGCTGAATGCTGAGTGGTGTGCTCTGTTTTATATGCTCTGTTTCACTGCTGTCTTGCCTGCTTAATGCTGCCAAGTCACAGGAATTCCTTGATTGTTTTGCCTGGTTGATATGTTGAACTCATATGACTATTTTTTGCTGCTATTTGCTATCCGAGAACATCTAAATTACTGCCGGAATGCTGCCCGAATTTCTTCAAATTATTGTTCTTCAACTTGTTACTTAGGATTGAACTTGGTACTTCTCAAATTGAGCCTGGATTGAGTTTACTAAGTTCAAACCTAGGTTACTTGGGTTGGCATTGCCGCTTTTCTCTTGATCCCCGTGATATCCATTCAAACTTTTACGTGCTTTCACTTTTCAAGTTAATCAAATGCCTTTTGATTTGTGCTACATTCACCATTTGATTTAACTTGACAATTTTCTTGAACACGGTTCACTCTTTTACAATAATTGGTGCATTTCACTTGTGTAACTCACTTGATTCAAATTGGTTTCTAACTTGGTTTATGTTATACAAAGTGCATTTCACCCTTGGCAACACCAATTATTGCATAATCCATGACCGTGACATTGATTGATGACTTACTTTCAATTAATTGCTTCTTTTGCAATCTCATATTTCATCATCAATGACTGCTTCTCCCTCATGATTGTGAGTATGCTTGTTATCCTTAATTTTTTGCATTCTTCTTAATTAAGCAAATGACCGTCACACCCCTAACCTTTGAACTAATTTTTCTAACTTTTAACTTGCCTAACATACTGATTTTTTCTTTTTAGTTTTCAACTAACTCTTTAACCATTCTTTTTGGGTATGATGCTCATTGAGCTTATTGAACAAGCATGATGTGTTTAATGTTTGCATTCTTGGTTTGTGACCTTATTTTCTTTTCTACTTTGTGATTACTTGCATTCTAAGAATTCTCATTTCTTAACTCACTTCATGAACATGTCTTACCTTGCTTGCTATTCCTCTACTTGGCTAATTGCTTATATCATATTGCATCTATTTTTCAGGATGTCGAATAAAGGAAAAGCCAAGGCTACTACCTCAAGAAAGAGAAAGGCACCTCATGCCTCTACTATCTCTCCTTATGCCAACTATGCCAAGAACCCACTTAATGAAGTGGATAAGGAGAATCAGCAGCTACCACCCACTGACACAGACAGATTTCTGAATTTGTACTGTGAGCTTCGTTTCCCTACCTATCGAAAGAAAAATCCGAACATTGAAAAGAAATTGGCCCTTCCTAATGATCTGAGACGCTCCATTAATACCCGTATTTAGGGATTGGGCTTAGGCTTTGTTGATAGGGATTTAGGAAAATAAACACTTCATGGGTCAAGGAGTTTTACTGCAACCTCTTTCGAGTGAATCTTGATTCAGTCCACCTACGGGGCAGGCAGATCTTAATTACTGAGGCTACTATTGAGGATGTATTGCATTGCCTACCTTGGACTGGTGACACGTGTGCATACCAGCAGGCAGAGATAGCAATAAATGCTATGACCTTTGATTATGAGGCACTGAAGTGCGTTATTACCACACTGGACGCCCCTTGGGTGATGGATTCTGATAACAAGAAGCCCAAGGGGATGTTATTTGCTTATCTGTCTAGAGATGCTAGGACTTGGCAGCAGATATTCGCCCACTATGTCCTGCCTACTACCCATTTTTCTGAGATTCCGATGGATATGCTTCTTCTGATTAGCTGTGTTATGGAGGGGAATGAGGTATACTTTCCCCGGTTGATAAGGTGATGCATGTGGTGAGTACACATCTGTGGCCTACTACCATTTCCCACATTGGTCACCAGGATGATTGAGTTAGTCGGTGCCCCATGGAGGGACGATGACGTGACACCACCACCCCGAGACGACGACGACAAGGAGGTTACTATTCCGTGCGGTACGTGGGTGCACGAAAAGCTCCCATCCAGGTGCCGCTCTCGAGCTAGAGCAGCAGTAGAGGCAGCTAGACCTTCATCTTCTACAGCAGCGGCAGTACCCTCTTCTTCTTCAGCAACAGTAGCACCTTTACCACTACCAGCACCCGAGCTGACCTATCTTCTGGTTCAGCATCTTTTTCGATTCATGGAGTGCAGTGAGTGTCGTATTATTTGACGCTTGGACCGAGTGGATCAGGCATTCGCAGCACAGGGCATTCAGCTACACCCTCTTCCCAACTCTTCTGCCTCCGATGAGGAGGATCATGAGGCAGAGCACGAGGAGGAGCGTGTTGGGGAGCCGACTCAGCAAGAGGCGCCTCCACAGACGCAGGCTACCCAGGATACTCAGCAGCCTCCCGAGGAGCCAGTTCCCCAGACTGAGCCCCAGCCGGAGCCAGATGCGACTGTTGACCCTCACCATGAGCCCGATCTGTAGCATCGAGGATGATACTTCATCTTAAGTGTGGGGAGGTCACCGTCGTCGCCGTCGGTGGATTTGGTGAACATTTTCGAACATTATCTCCTAGTTTATGTTATTTTGCTTTATTTTACACCTTTTGGATCATTGTACATATTAGTATTGTGGATTGTAGATACTTTTGTTTAGTTTGTTGGATTTTACACTTTTTGCCTTATATATGCACTTTTGCTTTATATAGTTGTTTTAGCTTTTGGTTGTGATTAGAAAAATATTTTGGATTGTTGAGACCTAGTTGTCCCTTTTTAGATATGACACCGTTTAGATTGAAAAAGGGATTAACTAAGGAATTTTTAAAATTTTTCAATCACAACATTGCATTTGCATTTAGAATAAGCCTAGTCAAAACAAGGAGATCTTTCCAAAGAATTTATCTATAGGGTACCACCCCATTTGATTGAGAAAATTTTGATGAACTTGCATGAACTCATATTTTGTGGATCAAGTTTTGAGCTAAGAACACAAGCTTGTGAGTTTTGAGCCTATTGATGTGGTTATACCTTATAACCACTTATTTTCCTTCTTGTGTGAAATTTTTCTCTTTCTATGATTGTGATCCTTGATTTGCTTGATTCTTTATGTCCATTATTCCTTGTATTCATGCATTTATATGATTGAGGCCATTGTTTCATTAGCTCACTTACCCAAATAGCCTACCTTTTATCTTCCATTGTTAGCCAATTTTGAGCCTATACTTAACCCACTTGTTCATAATTTTAGCACATTACAAGCTCTAAAGCGAAAAATAATAAATGTCCTTATTTGGATCTTTGATTAGCTTAGGCTAGTGAGTGTGAGTATCATTCAAGTGTGGGAAACTTGGGACATTGGTTGGGATAAAAGGGTGCTTTGTATTTTTATATTTGGGAATTGGGTACATACTCATGTATTAATCAAATGTTAAACCTTATGCATTGATTTTCTTGTATATAGTTTTGAAAGAAAGAAAAATGAGAAAAACAAAGAAAAGAAAAAGAAAAGAAAAAAAATATGCATAGAAAAAAAAAAGAAAGAAATAAAAAGGGGACAAAATGCCCCAAAGTGAAGTTCAATAAGGATCAATGCATAAGTGTTGGGAAAAGAAAAGAAAATGCATGAGCATGTGAAAAAGTGAAAAATGGGTAGTTAGGCTAGAACTTAATTGTATAGGTCGTCATAAGTTAAGTGGGAAAGTTTAAGCTCATCAAAGATTCAAACTATAGTCCACTTAACCATACATGATCCTACCTTGACCCTAACCCCATTACAACCTTTGAGAAAGATCTCATGATAATTGTATGCATGCATTGAATGATTGTTGATTGTTAGATGAAGAACAAATCTTAAAAAGTATGATTAGGGGAGAATTGAATGAATCAACCCATAAACACTTGAGTGACTAGAGCGGATACACATCCGGTGAGGGTTTGATTGCTCAATTGCATGTATTCACCACCATCATTCTATTCATGCAAGTTTGTAAATCATTTTTTGATAATTCAATTCAATTGTGGGTTGGATTTTGATTTTCATTACTCTAGCCCTTATGCTTATATATGTTATCTTGGAAGTTGAATTGTTTTGACCATGCATTTGCATTCATGATAGGTAGTTGCATTTAGATAGTTTGCATATAGCTTAGTTCCATTGAATAAATGTCATACCTTTTACTTCATTCTTGGTTTAGCATGAGGACATACTAAGGTTTAAGTGTGGGGAGGTTGATAAACCTCATTTTTAGGGTTTATCGTGTGTTGAATTTAGAGCATTTTGATAACCTTTCCTCACATTTATTCAATGAAATAGCATGATTTTGTGATTGTCTCCTTATTTGTGCTTAGATGTGAAAACATGCTTTTTAGACCTTTAATTTGATGATTTTTATCTTCCTTTGATTCTACTAGATGCCTTGATGTATTTGTTAGTGATTTCAGATTGAAAAGGGCTAGAAAAGGATCAAATGAGTGAAAGGAAAGCATACAAAGTGGATAAATCATGAAAAGCCAAAGATTTGGAAAACGCCCATGGACGCGCGCGCACTATGCGCCTACGCGTGGATTGTGAAATGCTCCATGGACGCGTACACGCCGAAGGCCGCACGTGACTCTTTTAGTCAAACTCGTGCCTGGCAATTTTGAAGGGTTCTGGCCCCATTTGGAGCTGAGGTTTTGGCGAGAAAAGATAAAAGGAACCAAGGATTGAAGGGGAAGGGAGGACTTCACATTAGACACACATTAGGATTAGCTTTAGTGAGTTTTAGAGAGAGAAGCTCTCACTTCTCTCTAGGATTAGGTTTAGTTCAATAAGCTTAGATCTAGGATTTAATTCATGCTCTCTTCTACTTCTACATCTCAATTCTTTGTTGTTGCATTCATCATTCTTCTATTCTTTTGTTGTAATTCCTTCTACTTTATTTCCATGCTTTGTTATAGATCTACTCTTGTTCATTCTATTTTCTTTCAATTCAATTTGAGGTGATTCATGTCAATAATGTTCTCTTTGATTGTGGTTGATTGATTCTTTGAAATAATTGTTGTTAGATTTCATTCTTGTTGTCAATTTACTATGCTTTCCTTTTGTGCCTTCCAAGTGTTTGATGAAATACTTGGTTGGATTTTAGAGTATAATTTTATGCTCTTGGCTTGGGATGGTAACTTAGGAACTCTTGAGTTACTAGTGTCCAAGTGAGTGATGATTGGGAGCCATTGACTCTAGTTCACACTAATTCAATTAGTTGAGAGTTAGGACTTATGGACTTGGGTTAATATAACTCATTTGACTTTCCTCTACTACTAGTTAGAGGATGATTTAATGGGATTGATCTTTGCTAATTCTCATATTGTGGTTAGTGATTAGGATAGAGGTGTTTAACCACCAAACCTTGCCAAGACCGCTTTATCATTTACATTTCCATTGTCATTTAATTTTCTTATGTCTCATCCAAAACCCCAAAATACACAAACTCATAACCAATAACAAGAACACTACCCTGCAATTCCTTTGAGAGATGACCTGAGGTTTGAATACTTCGGTTATTAGGATTATTAAGGGTTTGTATTGTGACAAACAAAATTTTTGTATGAAAGGATTATTGTTGGTTTAGAAACTATACTTTACAACGAGACTTTATTAGTGAAACTCTAAACCGTCAAAAATTCCATTCATCAACGTGCACTCCTCTCTGGGCGTTCAATGCCTATCCTGGCATTGAACGCCAACTTGCTATCCAGTTTACATGCTATTGGGCATCCAAAGTGGATTTAGCACTCCTTGGACTTATCTTATTTTCTGTTTGTAATTTTGATTTTAAAAATAATATCTTTTAGGTTTAGCATTTATTATGAGAGTAGTATTTAAAGGAGAAGATCACTTATGTTGAGGATCTTCCTTCTTCCGCACTTTACAAAACTCTGTTTCCTTTGTGAAGTTATGAGGCACTAAACCTTTTGGTTAAAGTTAGGAGCTCTGTTTATTTCTATGGATTAATATCATTACTTTTCTATTTTAATATGTATTTGATTCCATCTAGGGTGTGGCTCATTCTTAATACTAATGAAACTGGGTGAAACGAAAGTATGACCCTTTATCTACATGAGTTCTGGTGATACTCTGACCAAGGTCACCTAAACTACAGCTTGAGAACACACCTCCTAGGTAATTGAGGTTTTTGTGGTGCCAAACTAGTTTTCTAAACTTTACCCTCTAATTCGTATTGAATGACCACTGACCCTGGCATTTGATAATGATCTGAGGAGATTAAATCGCTAAGAAATTAGGGTTTAATCACTTACAGTTTGCTATAGAATGAAACATTCATTATTAAAGTAGTTAGTAAGAAGTATTGATCCGGAAAGATAAACATCTCCGAGACCTTAACTGTTTTCACATATTGATCTTACACAACCTTTTATTGCCTTCTTTGTTATTCTATCTTATGAGTTTACATATATAACAATCCTTCACCATTTGCCTGACTAAGTCAAACAAGATAGTTATTTCTTGCTTAATCCGACAATCCTCGTGGGATTGACCTTCACTCACCTGGGGTATTACTTGGATAACCCAGTGCACTTGCTAGTTAAGTTGTGCAAGTTCTAATTTTGCGCACGACGAGGCTTGTGAATAAGGATGATAACAATGTTGAGGAGGGGGTTCATAGGCATATTGATAAGTGGATATTTTATAGCCTTTTTGGTACTATTTTCTTAGTGTTTTTCATTTATTTTATTAAGTTTTAGTATGTTTTAGTGCAAAATTCACCTTTTGGATGCTACTTTGAGTTTTTGTGTTTTTCTTCTGATTTTAGGTGATTTTTTGGGTGAAATTGGCAAGTTTTGGGAAAATCTGATTCAGAGACAAAGAAAGGATAGCAGATGCTGTCAAATCCTAACCTTCGTGCACTCCAACGAGCATATCTTGAGCTACAGAGGTCCAATTGATCCACACTCAATGGTGTTGGAAAGATAACTTCCAGGGCTTTCAGGCATTGAATGCCCACCTTTGGAGTTCAACGCATAAAAAGGACTAGCCTCCAAGTTGAACACCCAAGACTGGAGTTCACCGTCTAAAGAGGAGCAAGCCCAGCGTTGAACATCCAAGACTAGAGTTCAACGCCACATAGGGAGCAAGGAAACAACATGCTCACTCCTCTAATGGGCGTTCAACGCCCAGAAGCCCAAGTTAAATGCCAGACATACGAAGCACATGACCAAAGTGGGCCCAAAGTGGATTTAGCACCTCTTAGGCTTATTTTATTTTCTTTTTATAATTTTTAATTAAAAATAATATCTTTTTAGGTCTAGCATTTATTATTAGATTAGTATTTAAGGAATAAGAGGCACCCATTCTAGGGACACGCCTCCAGAAGGACAGCTATCATCTTCTCCATATTATCAATTTTTTTTCTGTAAGCTATGAGTAACTGAACCTCCTAGGTTAAGGATAGGAGCTCTGCTCATTCCTATGGATTAATATCATTACTTTTTTCTACTTTATTATATATTTGATTTCATTCTATGATGTATTGTCGTTCTTCATCTCTATGAATTTGGGGTGGAACGAGAGTATGACGCCTCATTCTACATGAGCTCTGGCAAAGCCTTAGCGGATAGTATGAGCTGCAGCTTGAGAATGCATCACAGGTTCCAACAACTTATCTGGGCTAATTGGGATAAGTGACATAAAATCTTGTTAGTCATGGATAATTGAGGACTCTTGTGCGTTAAGGCTAGAACACTGAGCATCATTCTCCAATCCAGAAGATCTAACCTTGTCTGTGGTGTTTGGAGTAAGATCACCAGAGATTGAATTACGTAAGGTTCACCCTCATTTAGATTGAATGACCATTGGCACTGACTTTTGATTTGGATAAGAGGAGATTAATGACCACTAGCCCTGGCTTTAATCACTTACAGCCTTGCCATTGAATGAATCACTCATTGTTAAAGTAGTCAGTAAGAAGTATTAATCCAGAAGAACAAGCATCTTCAAGGTCTTAACTAATTTCTCATCATCGTTTCTACACCAATGAAGTAACTTTTCCTTTACTATTTCTTTTTACGCATTCCCAAACCAACCATCTTTTCTATTCGTCTGACTAAGTCCAGCAAGATAACTATTGCTTGCTCAATCAGAGAATCCTCATGGGATCGACCCTCACTCACCTGAGGTATTACTTGGACAACCCGGTGCACTTGCTGGTTCAGTTGTGCGAGTTCAAATTTCGCACACCACATATGGTGGTGGTGGTTGATAACCACAAGGAGGTTCACCATAACCATTGGATTGGTATGCATCATGGTATGGTTCTTGCTCATAGTATATTGGGGAAGGTTGTTGCCATGAAGGTTGTCCATAAGCTTGAGGCTCCTCCCACCTTTAATTGTTCCATCCTTGATGCATATCTTTATTGTAATTCCCATTTCCTATAATAGAGTTAGAACCAAACTCATAGCCAAAGTGATGAGAATTCATAGTAGGAAAATAAAATAAAAATAAACACTAATAAGAAATAAGCAAATAAAGTCCTAAAAGTAACAAAAACAAGAAAAGAAGCAAAAGCCACAATATTCACATATATACAATAACCAATAATAAGACACACATTTGCAATTTCCCAGCAACGATGCCAAAAACTTGATAGAGGGGAAATCGTCGGTTTAGAATTTTCACAAAAATAATCTCGTCGAAGTATAGTTCCAAACTGACAAACAGCCTTGAATCAAGGTTTAATTTGTTTGTCACTTAAGCAAACCAATAAAAACTGAGAGTATTTAAATCTTGGGTCATCTCTCAAAGGAATTGCAGGGAAGTGTGCATATTATTAGTTATGGGAGATTTTTGGGGTTTTTATTGATGAACAAGAAATGTAAATTACAAGAAAATAAAGCTAATAACTAAGATAGGTCTTAGCAAGGGGTGAGAATTGAAATTCCTATCCTCATTATCATCCTCAATTGTGATGATAAGTGTAGTTTGCTCTCACTTAGTTATCCTCTAATAATTGAAGGAAAGTCAAGTGAGCAAAATTAACTCTAGTCCACAAGTTCTAATGAAATATTAGATTTGGTGGACTTCAACCAATTAGCAACCTTCAAATACCAATGAACAATAGATTTTTATCACTCAAGAGTCTTCAAGTTACTAACCGAAGCCAAGAACACAAAAATCCACTCTAAAACCCAACCAAGCATTTTATCGAACACTTGAAAGGCATAAAAGAACCATAAAACATCAAATTGCATTAGAGAAAATCAAAATCCAACAAGGGTTCATGAAAGTAAAAATGGCAACATAAAGAAATTAACAAAAGAAACTGAGAAGATTAAGACAATAGAACAATAAAATATAAAGAGAGTTGAACTAAAAATAAGAATTAAAACTTAGATCTAAGACAATTTAACCTAAACTACCCTAAATTCTAGAGAGAAGAGAGAGAATCTCTCTCTAGAATTCTAACCTAAAATATCATGAAAACTAAATTATGACTACTTGGTTCATTCCCCCTTCAATCCTTGGGTTCAATAGCATCAGAAATGGATTGGATTAGGCTTGCATGGGCTCAGAAATCGCCCCAGCGTGTTACCTTTAAATGATTCACGTGCTGCTTGTCACGTGAACGCGTGACCCCCGCGTACGTGTTGCCTGGAAAATTTCCCTTTCACGCGTACGTGTCGCCATAAATTCTGCAAATCCTTATTTCTTCATGAATTCTCCACTTTGCATGATTTTCTCTTCACTTCTTCAATCCAATCCTTGCCCTATAAACCTAAAATCACTCTACAAACATATCAAGGTATCGAATGAAATTAACGTGAATTAAAATGAACAATTTTAAGGCCTAAAAAGCATGTTTTCACTCTTAAGCACAAATTAGGGAGAATTATAAAACCATGCTATTTTAGTGAATAAATATGAGAAAAGTTGATAAAATCTACCAAATTCAATACAAGATAAACCATAAAATTGTGGTTTATCAATGTGGCTAATTATTATTACATCTAGATATAATGACATTTTTGCTCCCTTTATATTTCAGGCATCAAATTCTCTATTCTAACTATCATTCGCCTTCATCAACTTTTACGTATCTACTCTCCTTTCCACCCCTTCAGACGCCAAGAGTAGCAAATGGTAAATCTATGAGAGAGGAATAATTTTGTGGCATACCGATCAAATATCTGATACCAGAAGGGGAGACGCGAAGATCACATAATTGTTGGAGGAGGAAAGCTAAATTGATGAAAATGGCTAATTTCTCCATTGCTCGAAATAGAGAGGACTACAAAGATGAAGATGATAATCCATAGAGGTCAAGAGAAGGTTAGTAGCTAGTTTGATCTAACTTTTATTGATGTGTGGTTAGTGACTTATTGCAAAAAATAGAAAATCTACTCTCAATATGAACATTAATTATATTGCTTACATATTAACTGCTACATGAAAATTGAAATTCAAATACGATAGAACCATGTGGATGGATTTTTAGCTGTAATTTGACGAATTCCGAGCATAGTTGATCATTTAGTAACCGAGGAAGAAAAAAACATTGGGAATTATATATTTGTCAATTACACACGTATTGAACTCAAAATATGTATGGCGTTGATGTAGCTACATATGAAAAGCATGGAGAGTTGTCATGTGTATCGTAAGTATGGCTAAAAATCCATATTTTAAGATAGTAAGTATTCATACCTTTGCCCAAAACCCAGCCAGACCCAAGACAAGTAAAGCCCAATTAGCATATGAGGGCTTGATCGACACCTACCCGACCTCATAGAGGTCGGACACGACGAGGTCATCATAGTCCTACTCGCTTGAATTAGCAACTAACTCTTACTCCTCTAGAAAGGAGATCTCAACAAACTCTCTAACAAAAGGGAGTAACGATTCCACCATCAAAGGTGGAACTACTTCAAAAGGTAGTTAATTGGCTCTACATCTGTAGTTATAAATACCCTGACAAATTCAGGTATAATTTGAAAACAATCTAATAAAAACTTATTTAAACCCTTGCTAACTTAAGCATTGGAGTCCCTTGTAGGTACCACCCCGTACGTCTTCACAAAGAACTCGGACGGCGGCACCTCGATACCAGTAAAAGTTGGACGCTACCCAAAAGGGAGTCTAGACCTCACGCCAGACCCAAAGGCAACCCAGTTTCAAGTCTACACCCCACCGTGGCAGATAATCAGTTCGAAGATAGACGTATGACATCCGAATCTGAGCTAGAGCCTTACAACGATGATCATGCAATAATAATACCCCCACGACAAGATAGAACAGGTGGTCCTCATGGGGAGAGAATGTCAAGAAATCCTCAACCCAGAAGAATCATCTTAGAAATATGTCCACCAGAGAGTGAGGAGCATCTGCATCCAATAGAAATCATGGGATTGGAACACAAAAACCGAGGACAGTAGGAACAACTCAAGTAGGAGATAGAACAATAAAGAGAATATGAAAGAGATATAAGGAGAGAGGTATGACAACAAAGAGAACTAGAGAAAAAGCTTTTAAAACTAGAGGCCGACCTTCAAGGTCGGAATCACCGAGTAGAATGGGAAGAAACCCCTGATGTGCGGAAAACGATCCGACACAAAACTCACCGGCAAGTGCACCGGGTCGCATCAAGTAATAATAACTCACGGGAGTGAGGTCGATCCCACAGGGATTGAAGGATTGAGAAATTTTAGTTCAGTGGTTGATTTAGTCAAGCGAATCAAGATTTGGTTGAGTGATTTGTGATTTGCAGAAATTAAATTGCATGAAAAATAAAGGGAATGGGTAATTTGCATGAAATTAAAGAGAACTGAAATTTAAGGTGCTGAATCTTAAAGAACAAGAAATTAAATGGCAGAAACTTAGAACACAAGAAATGTAAATTGCAGAATCTTAAAGTGCAAGAAATGTAAATGGCTTAAATTGTAAAGGGAATTGGGACTTGGATTTGCAGAAATTAAACAAGGAAAAGTAAATTGCAACAAACAGAAGAGTAGAAGATGACTTAGATTGAATCAGAAATAAAACAGAAAGGTAAATGAGCTTGAAAGCAGTAAACAGAGAATTGAAAATGGAAATCCAGATCTCAGGACTCAAGAGACTAGATAACCAAGTCTAGATCTCAATGCCTTCCTAGATTCAACAAGAACAATTGCAAAGGAAATGTAAATTGCAGAGAAAGTAGATGAAGAAGCAATTAACAGAAATTTAAATTCAATTGTGCAGTAAAGAAACAACCGTTTGAGCTAAAGTTTGGGGTCAAACTTTTGCTCAAACATTGGCCTCCCCTTGCACACTCATGGCGCCAACATTTGCCAAAAAGTTTGAGGCAAACGTTGGCGCAAACTTTTGCTCTCCAGGGTGTTGATTTGTGATGCCAACGTTTGCCAAAAAGTTTGAGGCAAACGTTGGCTCAAGCTTTTCTCCCAAAAGTTTGCCAAAAAGTTTGAGGCAAACTTTTGGTCAAGCTTTTTTCCCAAAAGTTTGCGCAAAAGTTTGAGGCAAACTTTTGGTCCAGCTTTTTGCTCCCTGGTTCATTTTCACTTATTCCAAAAGTTTGAGCTAAAGTTTGAGGCAAACTTTTGCTCAAACTTTTTGTCCTCTCTTCCTCCTAGCCATTCCTTCTTGCTTCAACCTTTCTCCAAGCTTTCTTCACCTATCATTAATAAACCAAACACATCAAAGCTATGCTCAAAATCATGAGATATTCATTCTTTCATAATATGTGACAATTATAGCATAAAACCTCATGAAATTGCATTAATTCATCTATGGTTGATTAAATCAAAGGAAGCATGAAAATCTACCCAATTGGCTTGCTTATGGCTCAAGAAAGTGCATAAATCAATTGAAAATAAAAGAAAAAGGCTAGTGAAACTAGGCTAAGATGACTTGTCATACAACACCAAACTTAAAGCTTGCTTGTCCCCAAGCAAGGAAACTAATTATGCTCAGAGGTTCTTTCAATTAAGACGGATTGAAGAACAACTTGTCAGGTCCTGTGAGTGAAGTGATCAAGTAACAGTGAGGTGAACTCTAAATTATATGCTCATACAAGGGCTTCAGTGCTTACTAGTCCTCACATATTGGGAGTCTTAGGTCTTAGGATTTTCATCCAAATGGTATCATGGAGATCTCTTTATATGTAGTCACCTTGAAGCAGCTTATAGTTTCTGTGCTTTGGCCTCGACTCTAAGTGTCATGTCTCAAAGCGGCTCTTTAGATAAGCTTTCAATCAATACTCCTAAACCAGTTGGTTTTAAGGTATTAGGTGTTAAAGCACCCCTGAGGATTTACTTGCTCAAGCCTCTTTCTTTGACACAACTCAACCACAAGCATTTACTAGGCTAACAACTCTTTGAGTTTTGTTTCTTCTTTCTTTTTCTGCCTAGTAATTGATGCTCAGAGCCTTGGGCCATGTTCTTTTTTGCTTTTGTATTTTTTTTATTTTCTTTTGTTTTGTTTGCTGCTTCTTGGATCAATAAATTTTTGAGATTTTCACAATACTTCTTTGAACTTCATGTCCTGC
This sequence comes from Arachis ipaensis, assembly GCF_000816755.2. Classification (NCBI taxonomy): domain Eukaryota; kingdom Viridiplantae; phylum Streptophyta; class Magnoliopsida; order Fabales; family Fabaceae; genus Arachis; species Arachis ipaensis. Next base: position 58,638,888 of record NC_029786.2, on the reverse strand, counting down.
CTATGAGCTCCCATGCAAGTTTTCATAAGCATGCAACCTCAATACATAATCATACAATTAGAACCGCCACTTCTCCTAATCTTTTTCTTGCCTGAAATTGTTTAACTCCTCAATCCTTCTTTTCAAAGAACTTTCATGTGATGCATTTTTTTTTGAAGTATTGAGTGCAAACAAGTGTGAAAAGTGTAGTGTTGTGAATAATCAAGCACCTTAATTATTGAATTACAGAGAAACTATACTATGCAGACAAGCAGGGGTATTATATCACTTTCAATCATAGCAGTATCTGATATAAAACAATCACTGAACAATACAACCTTTTGGAATCTACTTACTGTCCTCCTCCTCATCATCTTCATTACTGGTTTTAGCATTCCTCTTTCATTTCTTTGGGTGATGATGCTTAATCCTTCCAAAAGCTTGTATGACACTCTGCAATGATATTGAAAGTTGCTTGTTCCCCAAGCACTTGAAAAATGGTTAGCATGCATGATTTATTTGTGGGCTTTTGAACTTACTTTGGTGTGGGAACACCAAACTTAGTACCTTGCCAATGGTCCTTATGCATCAGATTAACCATGTGTAAAACTCTTTTTCTTTTTCTTTTTCAAAAGTGACAAAACTGAAAACTAAAGAATAGCAAAATAGTTGACTAGTTTATCTAACTGCTTGAAGCTAGCATTATGCAGAAGGTGAGAATATGTTTTATGATGAAATTTTGGTGGAACACCAAACTTAGAATCCTTCATTCTCCCTTAGATTGTTTTGGTGTGCAACACCAAACTTAGCTTCTTGCAATATAGATAAAACTAAGTAACCTTTTTATTGAAATAGCTATGAAAAGAAAGTTACCTCAGGTTGGGTTGCCTCCCAACAAAGCGCTTCTTTATTGTCACTAGCTTGACATCCTTCATTCTTTGATCATGGAGGCTGAAAATCATAGTGCCTCAGCTTTTCTCTTCTTATTGTGAACTTCCTTCCAGTCTTCTCTTTGCTGATCTCTAGGTATTCATGTGGAAGGATCTGGTTCATAGTATAGTACTCAGCTAATTGTGGAGGCACCTTCATTGGTTGGGTGTTTAATATCACTTTATCCCCTGGTGAGAAACTCTCAGTGGGGATTTTCTGAATCCTAGCATTTCTCCCCTCTATCTCTTGCCTCTTTCCTCAACCTCCAAAATGTTTCAGGATCAAAATGTGTAGATTCATTGCTCTTTTTTCCTATCACAAAATCAGAAACACAAATAGAACCAGAAACTAAAACAGAGCACTCTGTAACTTGAGTGCAGTTAGAGATAGTAGAGACAAAGTCTCGAACAGTTAGTGGGTTAGTCAAAATTAAAGAAACAGAAAATAAAAATGCTAGATCTAGATCACCACCTCACTTAATCATTGTCAATCTAATCAATCCCCGGCAACGGCGCCAAAAACTTGATGTGCGGAAAACGATCCGACACAAAACTCACCGGCAAGTGCACCGGGTCGCATCAAGTAATAATAACTCACTGGAGTGAGGTCGATCCCACAGGGATTGAAGGATTGAGCAATTTTAGTTCAGTGGTTGATTTAGTCAAGCGAATCAAGATTTGGTTGAGTGATTTGTGATTTGCAGAAATTAAATTGCATGAAAAATAAAGGGAATGGGTAATTTGCATGAAATTAAAGAGAACTGAAATTTAAGGTGCTGAATCTTAAAGAACAAGAAATTAAATGGCAGAAACTTAGAACGCAAGAAATGTAAATTGCAGAATCTTAATGTGCAAGAAATGTAAATGGCTTGAATTGTAAAGGGAATTGGGACTTGGATTTGCAGAAATTAAACAAGGAAAAGTAAATTGCAACAAACAGAAGAGTAGAAGATGACTTAGATTGAATCGGAACTAAAACAGAAAGGTAAATGAGCTTGAAAGCAGTAAACAGAGAATTGAAAATGGAAATCCAGATCTCAGGACTCAAGAGACTAGATAACCAAGTCTAGATCTCAATGCCTTCCTAGATTCAACAAGAACAATTGCAAAGGAAATGTAAATTGCAGAGAAAGTAGATGAAGAAGCAATTAACAAAAATTTAAATTCAATTGTGCAGTAAAGAAACAGAGAGGTCTCAGGATGAGATTGAAACATAATTCCTTCAATTCTCCAACCCAAGATCCAAAATAATTGTAATTGAAATTGAAAGCAAGAAATCTAAGAGGAAGGGAATTCAATTCTCCTTCCCCGAGACTTAGAAATTAAAATTCACTCCACACCAAAAGCTCTCCGAAAACTCTCTATGAAAACTAAAAGAAAAGCTCTCCGAAAACTTAAATCCTATGCTATTTATACACTTTCTTCAAATGGTCTTCAAGCCTTCAATTGGGCCTTTGCTCTTGATGGAATTGGGTTGATAGAGGCCTTGGTTGATTGCTCTTGGAGTTTGGAGAAGAACCGAAGTGAACCGGGTTTGGAATCATGTAAGCTTGAGTAAAAGTTTGAGTAAAAGTTTGAGGCAAACTTTTACTCAAACTTTTCACATCAGCCACCCCATTTTGCTGCTACCAACGTTTGAGCTAAAGTTTGGGGTCAAACTTTTGCTCAAACATTAGCCTCCCCTTCCACACTCATGGCGCCAACGTTTGCCAAAAAGTTTGAGGCAAACGTTGGCGCAAACTTTTGCTCTCCAGGGTGTTGATTTGTGATGCCAACGTTTGCCAAAAAGTTTGAGGCAAACGTTGGCTCAAGCTTTTCTCCCAAAAGTTTGTCAAAAAGTTTGAGGCAAACTTTTGGTCAAGCTTTTTTCCCAAAAGTTTGCGCAAAAGTTTGAGGCAAACTTTTGGTCCAGCTTTTTGCTCCCTGGTTCATTTTCACTTATTCCTAAAGTTTGAGCTAAAGTTTGAGGCAAACTTTTGCTCAAACTTTTTGTCCTCTCTTCCTCCTAGCCATTCCTTCTTGCTTCAACCTTTCTCCAAGCTTTCTTCACCTATCATTAATAAACCAAACACATCAAATCTATGCTCAAAATCATAAGATATTTATTCTTTCATAATATGTGACAATTATAGCATAAAACCTCATGAAATTGCATTAATTCATCTATGGTTGATTAAATCAAAGGAAGCATGAAAATCTACCCAATTGGCTTGCTTATGGCTCAAGAAAGTGCATAAATCAATTGAAAATAAAAGAAAAAGGCTAGTGAAACTAGGCTAAGATGACTTGTCATCAACCCCTTTTGGAGGGGAAGATCCATTCATTGAGGAAACCATGCAAGCTAAAGTTTCTAAAAATTTCAAATGTCCCGACATCAATCTCTATGATGGAATGAATGACCCAAGACACCACCTAAGCAATTTAAAAAGTCAGATGTACTTGGCTGATGCGTCAGATGTAACTCGTTGCAAAGTCTTCCCGACAACGCTAACCAAAGCGGCGATGAAATGGTTTGACAGTCTATTAGCCAGGTTTGTGACTTGCTTCGACGACCTCGTAAGAAAGTTTCTCACTCAGTTTTTCATCCAGAAATATAAAGTGAAGGATGCTCCAAGCCTCTTGGGAGTCAAGCAAGAGGTCAGAAAAACCCTCCGAGCTTATATGGAAAGATTCAACATAGCCTGCTTGAAAATCTAGAACCTGCCACAGAAGCAGTAATAATGGGGCTAGTTAATGGTCTCAAAGAAGGACCTTTCTCCTAATCTATATCGAAGAGTCACCTGACTTTCCTGAGTGAGGTAGAAGAGCGAGCAGAAAAGTACATCAACATGGAGAAAAATGCCTGACTAAGAGAACCTTCTCCCAGACAAAACTATCCTTATCAAGCTCGGGATAAAGAGAAGGAAACAAAGAGAAAAGTAGGTATAACTTGGAAAAGCCTCAAAGGTACCATAACTACACCCCTCTATGAGTTTTTCTTGTCGACATCTACAGAGAGATCTGCCATACTTGTAAAATTCCACCTCTTCGCCCCATCAAAAACAAGAAAGATGGAAATCGGACGAAATATTGTGAATATCATAAGATATATGGGCATTTTACCAACTATTGTTACAAATTGAAAAATGTAATAAAAAAAACTTGCCAGAGAAGGTCGGTTAGGAAGGTACTTGATAGAAAGATATGACGATTGGGGGAAAAGAAAAAGAGAAGAGGAAGATAGGAGTCGACGAGATCAGCCACCACGAACTTCTGATAGACACATCCACATGATAGCCAGAGGATTCGCCGGAGGAAGAATAACTAAATCTTCTAGAAAAAGACATTTAACAGAAGTGTTTTAGGTTGGAAAACAGGTCGAAATTCTTGACTTGCCTACTATTTCCTTCACAAAGGAAGATGAACGAGGGATAAAATTGGGGCATGACGATTCCATTGTTATCACAATGATACTTGCCAATGCAAATCTCCACAGAACTTTGGTAGACCTAGGAAGCTTCGTGATGGTGCTCGGGGTTGCGTCGGTAAAGATTTTCTCAATAAAGTCGCGTTGCAAGTATAGCTCTCATGAGCGGATAATTTATACGCTTTTTGGCATTGTTTTTAGGTAGTTTTTAATATGTTTTAGTCACTTTTTATTATATTTTTATTAGTTTTTAAATAAAAATTACATTTCTGGACTTTACTATGAGTTTGTGTGTTTTTCTATGATTTCAGGTATTTTCTGGCTGAAATTGAGGGAGCTGAGCAAAAATCTGATTCAGGCTGAAAAAGGACTGCAGATGCTGTTGGATTCTGACCTCCCTGCACTCGAAATGGATTTTCTGGAACTATAAAAGGCCAAATGGCGCGTTTTTAATTGCGTTGGAAAGTAGACATAGGGCTTTCCAGCAATGTATAATAGTTCATACTTTGCTCAAGGATAAACGACGTAAACTGGCGTTGTTCTTTTCAAAAATCTTTCAAAAGATTTTTTTTTCTTTATTAATTTGTGATTTGTCTTTGAATCTTTTATTATTGTTTTTGTTTAAATTTTAGAATCCTTATTTTCTTTTTCAAAAATAATTTTTCGAAATTTAATTTTTTTTACTAATAATTGAATTTCTCTGTTTGAGTTTAGTTTTATATTTTAAGTTTGGTGTCAATTGAATGTCTTTATTTTCCTTTAAAATTTTCGAATTAGTGTTCATTGTTCTTTCTTAATCTTCAAGTTGTTCTTGTTTATTTTCCTTGTTTGATCTTAGGTTTGTCTTGTTTTGTGTCTTTTCTTGTTTTTCTTGTACTTTTTCGAATTTTTAGTTTAAAAAAAATTTATTTATTAAATACCTTGTTAAAACACGTTAAATTTATAGCTCAATTGGCTAGAGCGTTGTGCTTATGTTCTTGGTAATTGGCTATCTTTCTTTCTAAAATCTTTTCAAAAATAATCTTTCTTTGATTAAATCTTATGTCAAGCTTTAAGTTTGGTGTTTTCTTGTTAGTTTTTATTTAATTTTCGAAAATTTATTTTTGGTTTTCTAAAAATTTTAAGTTTGGTGTTCTTCTTTTTATGTTCTTGAGTCCTTTGAGTTTTTGAATTTTTGTTCTTCGTGTTCTTGTGAATCTTCAAGGTGTTCTTGAGTCTTTCTTGCGTTTTGATCTTAAAATTTTTACGTTTGGTGTTCCTTGGTGTTTTTCCTCCAAATTTTCGAAAATAAGGAGCATTAGATCTAAAAATTTTAAGTTTTGTGTCTTTTTATTATTTTTCTCTCTCCTCATTGAATTCAAAAATATCTTTTTCCTTTATTTTAATTAATTTTTCGAATTTTTCTTTTAAAAATTCATATTTTATTTTAAAATTTTTATTATCTTAGTTTTAAAAATTTCAAATTCAAATCTTTTTAAAAAAAAATCATATCTTTTTCAAAATCTTATCTTATCTTAATTCAAATTTCAAATTTCAACTTTCAAAATTTCAAAATTCAAATTTCAAAATTTAAAATTCAAAATCTAATTTTCAAATTTAAAAATCAAATATTTTCAAAATTTAAATCTTTTTCAAATCCTTATCTTATATTGTTGACTTTTTGGAAAATTCAAAATTCAATTCTCAAATTTCAACTTTCAAATTTCAATTTTCAAATTTAAAATTTAAATTTCAAAACTTTTTAATTTAAATTCCTTATCTTCTCTTACCTAGCTTATCTTATCTTTTCTAATCTCAATTCTTAAAATCAAATCTTTTTCATATCTTTTATTTTATTTTATTTTATTTTCTTACAAGTATCTTTAATTTTAAGACATATCTTTTTCAAAACTTCCTAACCAATTTCTCCCTCTTCATTTTTTTTCGAAAATTCTCACCCACATCTTTTTCAAATCTTTTTAATTAATTAATTTAGTTTTCAATTTTTTTTATTTCTTTTTCTTCTAATTTTCTAAAATATAGTCAATCTTTCATTTACTTTATTTTATTTTATTTAATTTTAATTTCGGTTTTCAAAAAAAAAAATTTGTAATTCATATCAATTCCATTTTATCCATCATGGATCTAAGTGGAAATGAACAGTCAAGAACGACTCTGGGGTCATATGGTAATCCCACTACTACTACATATGGGAGTAGTATCTGTATACCCTCCATCAAAGCAGGCAGTTTTGAGCTAAATCCTCAGCTCATTGTCATGGTGCAGTAAAACTGCCAGTATTCCGGTCTTCCACAAGAAGAACCTACTGAGTTTCTGGCACAATTCTTGCAAATTGCTGACACAGTACGTGACAAGGAGGTAGATCAGGATGTATACAGGCTGTTACTGTTTCCATTTGCTGTAAAAGATCAAGCTAAAAGGTGGTTAAATAACCAACCCACAGCAAACATAAGGACATGGAAACAGTTATCAGACAAATTTCTGAATCAATATTTCCCTCCAAAAAGGATGACACAGCTAAGGCTGGACATCCAAGGCTTTAAGCAAGAGGGTGATGAATCCCTTTATGATGCTTGGGAGAGATACAGAGGGATGCTAAGGAAATGCCCCTCTGAAATGTTTTCAGAGTGGGTACAGTTAGACATCTTCTATTATGGGCTTACAAAGAAAGCTCAAATTTCTCTAGACCACTCAGCTGGTGGATCTATGCACATGAGAAAGACAATTGAAGAGGCTCAAGAGCTTATTGATACAGTTGCCAGAAATCAGCATCTGTACCTAAGCAGTGAATCTTCCAGGAAAGAAGAGGCTAAAACAGTAACTGCTGAACTTAGTCCTGCAGAACAAATTACTGAATTCAATCAGCAATTAGACTTTTTAACAAAATAGCTGGCCGAATTCAAGGAGATACTACAAGACACAAGAATGGCTAATCTAAATATGGAAGTACAATTGAAGCAAACAAAATAGCAGTTATCAAAACAAATAACCGAAGAGTGCCAAGCAGTTCAATTAAGAAGTGGGAAAACATTAAATACCTCACTTCAAGACAACAGGAAGCCAAGAAATGAACAAACTGCTATTCAAAATCCCTCTGAGGACAGTAAGAGCCCAGAGAGGAATAACTCTGGCGTTTAAACAGGCAAGGATTTGGCGTCAAACGCCCAATGAAAGCTCAGTTCTGGCGTTCAAATGCCAGGAACAAGTAAGGAGTTGGCGTCCAACGCCACTCCAGCTTCTAACTCTGGCATTCAAATGCCAGTGAGGGATCAGACACACACAAGTGCTGATAACAACCCCTCTAAAAAGGCTTCTCCAACCACCTTTGTAGGAAATAAACCTGCAGCAACTAGGGTTGAGGAATACAAAGCCAAGATGCCTTATCCTCAAAAACTCTGCCAAGAGGAGCAAGATAAGTAATTTGCCCGCTTTGCAGATTATCTCAGGACTCTTGAAATAAAGATTCCGTTTGCAGAGGCACTTGAGCAAATACCTTCTTATGCCAAGTTCATGAAAGAGATCTTGAGTCATAAGAAGGATTGGAGAGAAACTGAAAGAGTTCTCCTCACTGAAGAATACAGTGCAGTCATTCTGAAAAGCTTTCCAAAAAAGCTTAAAGATCCCGGGAGCTTTCTAATACCATGCATATTAGAGGGTAATTGCACCAAGACAGCTTTATGTGATCTTGGGGCAAGCATCAACCGAATACCTGCATCCACTATCAGAAAGCTTGGTTTAACTGAAGAAGTTAAACCAACCCGGATATGTCTCCAACTTGCTGATGGCTCCATTAAATACCCATCAAGCGTGATTGAGGACATGATTGTCAGGGTTGGGCCATTCGCCTTTCCCACTGACTTTGTAGTGCTGGAAATGGAAGAGCACAAGAGTGCTACTCTCATTCTAGGAAGACCGTTCCTAGCAACTGGACGAACTCCCATTGATGTCCAAAAGGGGGAAGTAACCCTGAGGTAAATGAGGATGAGTTTAAGTTGAATGCTGTCAAGGCTATGCAGCATCCAGACACACCAAAAGACTGCATGAAAGTTGATCTCATTGACTCTTTAGTAGAAGAGATCAACATGGCTGCGAGTTTTGAATCAGAGCTGGAAGACATCTTTAAAGATGTTCAGCCTGATTTGGAGGATTCAGAGGAATCGAAAGAACCTCTGAAACTTCCTCAGGAAGAGGAGAAACCCCCTAAACCCGAGCTCAAGCCATTACCACCATCCCTGAAATTTGCATTTCTGGGAGAAGGAGACACTTTTCCGGTGATTATAAGCACTGCTTTAAATCCACTGGAAGAGGAAGCACTACTTCAAGTGCTAAGAACACACAAGACAACTCTTGGGTGGTCCATAGGTGACCTTAAGGGCATAAGCCCAGCTAGATGCATGCACAAGATCCTATTGGAGGATGATGCTAAGCCAGTGGTTCAACCACAGAGGCGGCTGAATTCAGCCATGAAGGAAGTGGTGCAGAAAGAGGTCACCAAGTTACTAGAGGCTGGGATTATTTATCCTATTTTTGATAGCCCCTGGGTGAGTGATGATCGAACTTTTGTGTGGTCTAGAATTCCAAAAATGAATTCACGTTGTAAAGTATAGTTTCTAAACCAAACAATAGTCCTTTCATGCAAAAATTTTGGTTGTCACAATTAACAAACCCCAAATGAAAATTAACCGGAGTATTTAGTCTCCGGGTCGTCTCACAAGGAATTGCAATAAAATGCTCAATTATTGGCTATGAAGGGGTAAGGGGGTTTTGATTGATAAGAGGGCAAGAAATTAAATGACAATAAAGTAAAGTGAGCAATTAAAGAAAGCAATTAATAAAGAGAGACATTCATGGCAAAGATTGAGATCATAGGCTTTCTATCCTAGTCATTATATGGCAAAATTTATACCATTTCGAAGCCACGGACGTTAGCTTTCCAACGCAACTAGAACCGCTTCATTTGGACCTCTGTAGCTCAAGTTATGGTCGTTTGAGTGCGAAGAGGTCAGGCTTGACAGCTTTATGGTTCCTTCATTTCTTCATGAGTTCTCCCACTTTGCATGCTTTTCTCCTCACTTCTTCTATCCAATACTTGCCTTATAAACCTGAAATCACTCAACAAACACATCAAGGCATCGAATGGAATTAAAGTGAATTAAATTTAGCTATTTTAAGGCCTAAAAAGCATGTTTTCACATTTAAGCACAAATCAAGGGAGAATTGCAAAACCATGCTATTTCATTGAATAAATGTGAGAAAAGGTGATAAAATCCCCCAAAATAAGTACAAGATAAACCACAAAATTGGGGTTTATCAAATCTTCCCACACTTAAACCAAGCATGTCCTCATGCTAAGAATAAAGAAGGACAAGGAACGGGTATAAACATTTATTCAATGCAAATAAACTACATGCATATATCTATATGAATGCAACTAAATGCAAAATGATTCTACCTACTTGGTTAAAATTAAATCAGTCTCCAAGAACATATATAAGCAGGTAGGGCAAAGGTCATATGACAATTCATGAATCCTACCAATTTGAATACCAAAATAAAGCACAAGTAGACTTGCATGAAGAAAAGCTCATAAAAGCCGGGAACAAGGAATTGAGCATCGAACCCTTATCGGAAGTGTATCCGCTCTAGTCGCTCTAGTGTATAGGGTCGATCACTCAATTCTCTTCTAATCATGCTTTCCATGATTTATTTTTCATCTAACAATCAACAATTATTCAATGCATGCATACATTCATCATGAGGTCTTATTCATAGGTTGTAATGGGGTTAGGGTAAAGGTAAGGATGCATATGGTCAAGTGAGCTTGAAATTTGTATCTTTCTACAATTTATGAGCTCCTTCAAAAGGTTGTGCGGATGAACTTGTTTGTTGCCCCATTTAGAAGCCTTTCCATTCCTTTCCTTCTTGGTGGCCAACCTAAAAGGAAAGAGAAAGAAGGATAATTAAGCCTACATCAAAGACATCAAAGCAAGTAGAACATAGGCGGGGGCTAATGCCAAATAACAGTAAGGTTCTCACTACATGTTAGCTACGCATGTAAGTGAGAAAGCAATATAGGCAAAGGGCATATCAACTAATACTTGATGCAAGAACAACTTAAAGCATGAAGAGCATATTGAGTATCAAGCTTAATCAATAATTGACACAAACAAGATTAGTGGTAAGCGTGAGAGCATTTGGTCCCATCCTAACTCAATGATGAAGAAGTATAAAAACAAGGGCTCATGAGTCAGGAAGGACTAAAGCACTAATCTTGTGTGTAGAGCAAATATTACAATTAATGTCAAACAAGTCACAAAGCACCAAGATTAACCAAGAAATCCTCAACAATTGAATATAAGAATCCAACACCATTATTAAAACAAGAACTTAGAAAAGAAAATAAGAAAAATTTATAAAAACAAAATTAAAATGCAATAAATGAAAATAAGCAAATGTAATAAAAGAAAATGGAAGAAAAGAAATTTTTTTTTTACCGGCGCGGACGCGTCATGCACGCTTCCGCGCCGATGCACAGTTTGGCTAAAGGATGCGTACGCGCCAGGTGCGCGCACGCGTGGGTTGCAGGCATAGGATAGGCACAAACTGGGCATAACTCTCTGGGACATGTGCCAGGAGGGTAGGTGACGCTATCGGCGCGCACGCGCACAGCGTGCGTGCGCGCGCATTACGCAATTAGCTTCAAGGGCGCGTACGCGCCAGGTGTGCACACGCGCGGGTGGTTTTGTGCCTCAGGCATGGTGCTGGCGCAGTGTAGGCGCAACTCTCGGGTCAATGTATGGAGGGGTGAGATTTTTGCATCCACGCGTCCGCGTACATGGCGCGTCCGCGTGGATGGTCGAAAATGCTTGAGGCGCGCGTACGCGCTAGGTGCGCGCACGCGCAGGTTGGTGCTCTGCTTTTCAAAATAATTTTTTTTATGTTCTTGCACCAATCCAAGCATTCCAAACCTCCAAACAGCTACCCAAAACACCATGAGACCTTATTTGATATACTAAACTACCAAATAAACTCAACGAACAAAACAAAACATGAAATTAAACTAATTACTAATATGTACAAAAGAAAAAAAAATGAAAAGAATTTACCATGGTGGGGTGTCTCCCACCTAGCACTTTTGTTTATTGTCCTTAAGTTGGACTTATGGGGAGCTCCTCATCAAGGTGGCTTGTGCTTGTATCCATCTTGGAACATCCACCAATGCTTGAATCTCCAATAAGCTCCATTCTTCAATGTTAATATCTTCAAGCTTTGATGGAGTTCTTCACAAACCATGAGCTCCCAAAGTTGATTTTCCTTGTGCGATCCAGGATCCCACACTTTGTTTTGACACCCATCTTCAAATCGATCATCATGATTCCAATTGGGTGGTTTAGTCTTGGAATTCTCAAAGAAGCCTCCAAACAACTTCCTAGACCTATGCAATTTGGTTCTACACCAAACCTTGCAATCAAACTTTGAGCAAGCAACCATACTGAACCTAGAATGATGTTTCCAACCACTACACAACTCTCTCTTACTCTTAACTCCACAAAGAGCTCTAAGTTGACCATCATTTTCAATCAAACCATATTCAAGTGGGAAAGTGAAGCTTAGGGATAGAAATTTTATCCACTTGAATGTTGTATTGGATGGTGACTTAGGAAAGGATGTCTCCAATGGTCTTGCAAGTTCCACTCCCTTGTGCTCTTCTTTGATTATTTCCACCTCTTCACAAGCTTCTTCAATTTCAACCTCTTCCTCTTGGTAGCTTCCTTCCAATTCAATCTCTTCTTCATTGCTTACCAAGGGCATGGGAGGTGAGGTATCTTCTTCCTTACCCTCTATGTCAAACTCAATTGGAGAGGATTCAATTATACATAAGAATTCTTCAATGATTGAATCCATCTCTTGGTCAACCTCTTCAAAGGCTTCAACCACTTCTTCCGGCTCAATCATCTTAACTTCTTCCCCTTGTGGCAATTCCTTCTTCAAGTCATCTTCTTCACCTTGAAGCTCTAAACTCACTCCCTCACTATGCTTCTTGGTTGCCTCTCCACATTCGTCAATGGAAGTGCCTTGGTTGCTTAGGCTTAGTCGGGAGGAGGCCATATTGCTAATGGCTTCCACTAGCATAGCCATCTTGGCTCCTAGATCTTTAAACTTCTTTTCATCTTTCTCTTGTCGCCTTAAGATATGAGATTCAAGATCTCTCAATTCATGCGTGGGGGCTTCATCGGGAGGTGATGGTGGAAGAGA
>NC_029786.2:58624845-58626247 GCF_000816755.2 Arachis ipaensis | reverse complement strand
TATGCACATCCTCATTGTAGTTCCCATTTCCTACAACATAATTTGAGCCAAACTCATAGTCAAAATGGTGAGAATTCATAATAGCAAGAGAAAATAAAAATAAAACTAGTAAGAACTAATAAAAATTAACTCCTAAAACAAGCAAAAACTAGCAAAGAAGCATATTAACATGTTGCAAGTATAGTTCTACACCAACAAACAATCCTCCCAATCAAAAATTGATGGTTGTCACAATTAACAAACCCCAAATGAAAATTAACCGGTGTATTTAGACTCCGGGTCGTCTCACAAGGAATTGCAATGAAATGCTCAATTATTGGCTATGAAGGGGTAAGGGGGTTTTGATTGATAAGAGGGCAAGAAATTAAATGACAATAAAGTACAGTGAGCAATTAAAGAAAACAATTAATAAAGAGAGACATTCATGGCAAAGATTGAGATCATAGGCTTTCTATCCTAGTCATGCAATGATTAATTCATCTTATTTAGTCAACTCCAACAAATAGGGAGAAAGTCAAACAAGATTAATCAATCATACCACAATAATAACAAGAATTTATCTTATTACGTCATCTCCAACATTGGAAGAAGGTATCATATTATCTTCCATGAGAGAAAGTCTAATAAGACTAGCTAATCTCAATCCAAAAGTCCTAATCAACTCACTAATTAAATTAGCAAAAGATTAGCGTCAATGGAAACAATATTCCAAAAGTACTAATCAACTCACTAATTAAATTAGCAAAAGATTAGCGTCAATGGAAACAATATTAGCTAACAACTCTAGATCACCAACATGAGTTGAGTTTTTCATGACTCAAGATTGTCTAATTACTCTTTCCAAGCCAAGAATGTTCAAAATCTATTCTAAGGCCCAACCAAGTATTTTTTCAAACACTTGGTTGGTACAAATAGAAAGCATAGTAAAATGTGCAAGAAATATAAATCTACCAACTATCAATTGTAGAAAAGTAAATCAACAATTCAAATCATCAATTAAAAGGACATGGAAACATAAAATTGCATTAAAGCAAGTTAAGATTCAACAACGGTTCATAAACATAAAAAGGGCAAAATAAAGGAAATGACAAGTAAAAACCAGAAGAGTAGAGATGTAACAACAAGAAATTAAAAGGAGAAACTAAATCAAAACAATAATTAAAACTTGGATCCAAGAAGAATTAACTAAAACTACCCTAAAATCTAGAGAGAGGAGAGAGCCTCTCTCTCTAGAATTCTAACCTAAAACATGATGAAAACTAAACTATGACTACTTTTTTTTTTCATTTTCCCTTCAATCCTTGGGTTCAATAGCATCAGAAATGGGTTGGATTAGGCCCAAAATGAGCTGCAAAATCACTGGGGGCGATTTCATTAAAGTGGACCCACGGGCAGAATCGGC
>NC_029786.2:58597171-58621924 GCF_000816755.2 Arachis ipaensis | reverse complement strand
CGTGCGCGCCCCTGAGCGTGAAGCAACATATGGCAAAATTTATATCATTTTGAAGCCCCGGATGTTAGCTTTCCAACGCAACTAGAACCGCTTCATTTGGACCTTTGTAGCTCAAGTTATGGTCGTTTGAGTGCGAAGAGGTTAGGCTTGACAGCTTTGTGGTTCCTTCATTTCTTCATGAGTTCTCCCACTTTGCATGCTTTTCTCCTCACTTCTTCTATCCAATACTTGCCTTATAAACCTGAAATCACTCAATAAACACATCAAGGCATTGAATGAAATTAAAGTGAATTAAATTTAGCTATTTTAAGGCCTAAAAAGCATGTTTTCACATTTAAGCACAAATCAAGGGAGAATTGCAAAACCATGCTATTTCATTGAATAAATGTGAGAAAAGGTGATAAAATCCCCCAAAATAAGCATAAGATAAACCACAAAATTAGGGTTTATCAAATCTTCCCACACTTAAACCAAGCATGTCCTCATGCTAAGAATAAAGAAGGACAAGGAACGGGTATGAACATTTATTCAATGCAAATAAACTACATGCATATTTTTATATGAATGCAACTAAATGCAAAATGATTCTACTTACTTGGTTAAAAGTAAATCAGTCTCCAAGAACATATATAAGTAGGTAGGGCAAAGGTCATATGACAATTCATGAATCCTACCAATTTGAATACCAAAATAAAGCACAAGTAGACTTGCATGAAGAAAAGCTCATGAAAGCCGGGAACAAGGAATTGAGCATCGAACCCTTACCGGAAGTGTATCCGCTCTAGTCGCTCTAGTGTATAGGGTCGATCACTCAATTCTCTTCTAATCATGCTTTCCATGATTTATTTTTCATCTAACAATCAACAATTATTCAATGCATGCATACATTCATCATGAGGTCCAAAGCAAGTAGAACATAGGCGGGGACTAATGCCAAATAAGAGTAAGGTTCTCACTACATGTTAGCTACGCATGTAAGTGAGAAAGCAATATAGGCAAAGGGCATATCAACTAATACTTGATGCAAGAACAACTTAAAGCATGAAGAGCATATTGAGCATCAAGCTTAATCAATAATTGACACAAACAAGATTAGTGGTAAGCGTGAGAGCATTTGGTCCCATCCTAACTCAATGATGATGAAATATAAAAACAAGGGATCATGAGTCAGGAAGGACTAAAGCACTAATCTTGTGTGTAGAGCAAATATTACAATTAATGTCAAACAAGTCACAAAGCACCAAGATTAACCAAGAAATCCTCAACAATTGAATATAAGAATCCAACACCATTACTAAAACAAGAAGTTAGAAAAGAAAATAAGAACAATTTATAAAAACAAAATTAAAATGCAATAAATGAAAATAAGCAAATGTAATAAAAGAAAATGGAAGAAAAGAAATTTTTTTTACCGGCGCGGACGCGTCATGCACGCTTCCGCGCCGATGCACAGTTTGGCTAAAGGATGCGTACGCGCCAGGTGCGCGCACGCGTGGGTTGCAGGCATAGGATAGGCACAAACTGGGCATAACTCTCTGGGACATGTACCAGGAGGGTAGGTGACGCTATCGGCGCGCACGCGCACAGCGTGCGTGCGCGCGCATTACGCAATTAGCTTCAAGGGCGCGTACGCGCCAGGTGTGCACACGCGCGGGTGGTTTTGTGCCTCAGGCATGGTGCTGGCGCAGCGTAGGCGCAACTCTTGGGTCAATGTATGGAGGGGTGAGATTTTTGCATCCACGCGTCCGCGTACATGGCGCGTCCGCGTGGATGGTCGAAAATGCTTGAGGCGCGCGTACGCGCTAGGTGCGCGCACGCGCAGGTTGGTGCTCTGCTTTTCAAAATAATTTTTTTTATGTTCTTGCACCAATCCAAGCATTCCAAACCTCCAAACAGCTACCCAAAACACCATGAAACCTTATTTGACATACTAAACTACCAAATAAACTCAAAGAACAAAACAAAACATGAAATTAAACTAATTACTAATTTGTACAAAAGGAAAAAAAATGAAAAGAATTTACCATGGTGGGGTGTCTCCCACCTAGCACTTTTGTTTATTGTCCTTAAGTTGGACTTATGGGGAGCTCCTCATCAAGGTGGCTTGTGCTTGTATCCATCTTAGAACATCCACCAATGCTTGAATCTCCAATAAGCTCCATTCTTCAATGTTAATGTCTTCAAGCTTTGATGGAGTTCTTCGCAAACCATGAGCTCCCAAAGTTGATTTTCCTTGTGCGATCCAGGATCCCACACTTTGTTTTGACACCCATCTTCCAATTGATCATCATGATTCCAATTGGGTGGTTTAGTCTTGGAATTCTCAAAGAAGCCTCCAAACAACTTCCTAGACCTATGCAATTTGGTTCTACACCAAACCTTGCAATCAAACTTTGAGCAAGCAACCATAATGAACCTAGAATGATGTTTCCAACCACTACACAACTCTCTCTTACTCTTAACTCCACAAAGAGCTCTAAGTTGACCATCATTTTTAATCAAACCATATTCAAGTGGGAA
The DNA here is from genome assembly GCF_000816755.2 of Arachis ipaensis. Lineage (NCBI taxonomy): Eukaryota > Viridiplantae > Streptophyta > Magnoliopsida > Fabales > Fabaceae > Arachis > Arachis ipaensis. The sequence continues at coordinate 58,619,404 of NC_029786.2, read as the reverse complement.
AGTGAAGCTTAGGGATAGAAATTTTATCCACTTGAATGTTGTATTGGATGGTGACTTAGGAAGGGATGTCTCCAATGGTCTTGCAAGTTCCACTCCCTTGTGCTCTTCTTTGATTATTTCCACCTCTTCACAAGCTTCTTCAATTTCAACCTCTTCCTCTTGGTAGCTTCCTTCCAATTCAATCTCTTCTTCATTGCTTACCAAGGGCATGGGAGGTGAGGTATCTTCTTCCTTACCCTCTATATCAAACTCAATTGGAGAGGATTCAATTATACATAAGAATTCTTCAATGATTGAATCCATCTCTTGGTCAACCTCTTCAAAGGCTTCAACCACTTCTTCCGGCTCAATCATCTTAACTTCTTCCCTTTGTGGCAATTCTTTCTTCAACTCATCTTCTTCACCTTGAAGCTCTAAACTCACTCCTTCACTATGCTTCTTGGTTGCCTCTCCACATTCGTCAATGGAAGTGCCTTGGTTGCTTAGGCTTAGTCGGGAGGAGGCCATATTGCTAATGGCTTCCACTAGCATAGCCATCTTGGCTCCTAGATCTTTAAACTTTTTTTCATTCTCCTCTTGTCGCCTTAAGATATGAGATTCAAGATCTCTCAATTCATACGTGGGGGCTTCATCGGGAGGTGATGGTGGAAGAGAAGGTTCATTGTTTGGGAGGAAGGTATCATGTTTGGAAGTTGGTTCATCTTGGTAAGGGTATGGAGTTGGTGTATATGGAGGTGGTTCTTGAGAGTAATTGTGTTGGGATTGTGGTGGTTCTATGTATGGTTCATATGACTCATAAGGTGGTTGGTAGGGTGGATAAGGGTTGGGGTCATATGGGGGTGTTTGGTGGTAGGGGGCTTGTGAGTAAGGTGGTTCAAAGTCATGTTGAGGAGGTGGTTCATAGGCATATGGTGGTGGTTGTTGACAATCACAATAAGGGTCACCACATCCATTAGATTGATATGCATTAGGATGAGAATTATACCCATAAGAAACCGGAGGGGGTTGTTACCAATAAGGTTGTTGCCAATAAGGTTGATCAATCCCTTGAGGCTCCTCCCATCTTTGATTGCTCCATCCTTGATGCACATCCTCATTGTAGTTCCCATTTCCTACAACATAATTTGAGCCAAACTCATAGTCAAAGTGGTGAGAATTCATAATAGCAAGAGAAAATAAAAATAAAACTAGTAAGAACTAATAAAAATTAACTCCTAAAACAAGCAAAAACTAGCAAAGAAGCATATTAACATATATACAATAGCCAATAACATAACACCATTGCAACTCCCCGACAACGGCGCCATTTTGATTCAAGAAAAATTGTCATGTCGGTATAGAATTTCCTCAAATGAATGAATTCTTGTTGCAAGTATAGTTCTACACCAACAAACAATCCTCCCAATCAAAAATTGATGGTTGTCACAATTAACAAACCCCAAATGAAAATTAACCAGAGTATTTAGACTCCGGGTCGTCTCACAAGGAATTGCAATGAAATGCTCAATTATTGGCTATGAAGGGGTAAGGGGGTTTTGATTGATAAGAGGGCAAGAAATTAAATGACAATAAAGTAAAGTGAGCAATTAAAGAAAGCAATTAATAAAGAGAGACATTCATGGCAAAGATTGAGATCATAGGCTTTCTATCCTAGTCATGCAATGATTAATTCATCTTATTTAGTCAACTCCAACAAATAGGGAGAAAGTCAAACAAGATTAATCAATCATACCACAATAATAACAAGAATTTATCTTATTACGTCATCTCCAACATTGGAAGAAGGTATCATATTATCTTCCATGAGAGAAAGTCTAATAAGACTAGCTAATCTCAATCCAAAAGTCCTAATCAACTCACTAATTAAATTAGCAAAAGATTAGCGTCAATGGAAACAATATTAGCTAACAACTCTAGATCACCAACATGAGTTGGGTTTTTCATGACTCAAGATTGCCTAATTACTCTTTCCAAGCAAAGAATGTTCAAAATCTACTCTAAGGCCCAACCAAGCATTTTTTCAAACACTTGGTGGGTACAAATGGAAAGCATAGTAAAATGTGCAAGAAATATAAATCTACCAACTATCAATTGTAGAAAAGTAAATCAACAATTCAAATCATCAATTAAAAGGACATGGAAACATAAAATGCATTAAAGCAAGTTAAGATTCAACAATGGTTCATAAACATAAAAAAGGGCAAAATAAAGGAAATGACAAGTAAAAACTAGAAGAGTAGAGATGTAACAACAAGAAATTAAAAGGAGAAACTAAACAAAACAATAATTAAAACTTGGATCCAAGAAGAATTAACTAAAACTACCCTAAAATCTAGAGAGGGGAGAGAGCCTCTCTCTCTAGAATTCTAACCTAAAACATGATGAAAACTAAACTATGACTACTTTTTTTTTCATTCCCTCTTCAATCCTTGGGTTCAATAGCATCAGAAATGGGTTGGATTGGGCCCAAAATGAGCTGCAAAATCGCTGGGGGCGATTTCATTAAAGTGGACCCACGGGCAGAATCGGTGTGCACGCGTACATGGCACGTGAACGCCCCTAAGCGTGAATCAATATATGGCAAAATTTATATCATTTCGAAGCCCCAGATGTTAGCTTTCCAACGCAACTGGAACCGCCTCATTTGGACCTTTGTAGCTCAAGTTATGGTCGTTTTAGTGCGAAGAGGTCAGGCTTGACAGCTTTATGGTTCCTTCATTTCTTCATGAGTTCTCCCACTTTGCATGCTTTTCTCCTCACTTCTTCTATCCATTACTTGCCTTATAAACCTGAAATCACTCAACAAATACATCAAGGCATCGAATGGAATTAAAGTGAATTAAATTTAGCTATTTTAAGGCCTAAAAAGCATGTTTTCACATTTAAGCACAAATCAAGGGAGAATTTTAAAACCATGCTATTTCATTGAATAAATGTGAGAAAAGGTGATAAAATCCCCCAAAATAAGCACAAGATAAACCACAAAATCGGGGTTTATCAGTGAGCCCTGTTCAAGTTGTCCCCATAAAGGGAGGTATGACAGTGGTTCATAATGAAAAAAATGAACTGGTTTCTACAAGAACAGTTACTGGGTGGCGCATGTGTATTGACTACAGTAGGCTCAATACAGCCACCAGAAAGGATCATTTTCCTCTACCATTCATAGACCAGATGCTAGAGAGACTAGCAGGTCATGAATATTTCTGCTTTTTGGATGGCTATTCAGGTTACAACCAAATTACAGTAGATCCTCAGGACCAAGAGAAAACAGCATTCACATGTCCTTCTGGAGTGTTTGCTTATAGAAGGATGCCTTTTGGTCTGTGTAATGCACCTACAACCTTTCAGAGATGCATGCTCTCTATCTTCTCTGATATGGTAGAGAAGTTTCTGGAAGTCTTCATGGATGACTTTTCAGTATTTGAAGACTCATTCAGCTCCTGCCTTGACTATTTAGCACTTGTTTTGAAAAGATACCAAGAGACCAACCTAGTTTTAAACTGGGAAAAATGTAACTTTATGGTGACTGAAGGAATTGTCCTTGGGCATAAAATTTCAAACAAGGGAATAGAGGTTGATTAAGCTAAAGTGGAAGTAATTGAAAAATTACCACCTGCTAATGTTAAGGCAATCAGAAGCTTTTTGGGGCATGCAGGATTCTACAGGAGGTTTATAAAGGATTTTTCAAAAATTTCAAAACCCCTGAACATCTGCTAGCTGCTGACACGCCATTTGTGTTTGACACAGAGTGTCTGCAAGCGTTTGAGACTCTGAAAGCTAAGCTGGTCACAGCACCAGTTATTTCTGCACCAAACTGGACATTACCATTTGAACTAATTTGTGATGCCAGTGACCATGCCATTGGTGCAGTACTGGGGCAGAGGCATGACAAGCTTCTGCATGTCATTTATTATACTAGTCGTGTTTTAAATGATGCCTAAAAAAATTACACAACCACAGGAAAAGAATTGCTTGCAGTGGTTTATGCCATTGACAAGTTTAGATCATACTTAGTAGGATCAAAAGTGATTGTGTACACTGATCATGCTGCTCTTAAATATCTACTCACAAAGCAGGATTCAAAACCCAGGCTCATAAGATGGGTGTTGCTTCTGCAAGAGTTTGATATAGAAATAAGAGACAGAAAAGGGATAGAGAACTAAGTGGCTGATCATCTGTCCCGGATAGAGCCAGTGGAAGGGGCGTCCCCCCCCCCTCTTTTGAGATCTCTGAAACCTTTTCGGATGAGCATCTGTTTGTGATTCAGGAAATATCATGGTTTGCAGACATTGCAAACTATAAAGCTGCAAGGTTCATACCCAAGGAGTACAGTAGGCAACAAAAGAAAAAATTAATTACTAATGCAAAGTACTACTTGTGGGATGAACCCTATCTCTTTAAGAGATGTGCAGACGGAATAATCCGTAGGTGTGTGCCTAGAGAAGAAGCACAAAAGATCTTATGGAATTGCCATGGGTCACAATATGGAGGCCATTTCAGAGGTGAGCGAACAGCCACCAAGGTCCTCCAATGTGGCTTCTACTGGCCTACCCTCTATAGAGATTTCCGAGAGTTTGTATGTAACGGTGACAGTTGCCAAAGAGCTGGTAATCTGCCTCATGGTTACGCCATGCCTCAACAAGAAATCTTGGAGATTGAGTTGTTTGATGTATGGGGAATTGACTTTACGGGGCCTTTCCCACCATCATACTCAAACACTTATATTCTGGTGGCAGTCGATTATGTATCAAAATGGGTAGAGGCCATTGCCACACCCACTAATGATACTAAGACAGTGCTGAAGTTCCTCCAGAAACATATCTTCAGCAGGTTTGGTGTCTCTAGAGTACTAATCAGTGATGGGGGCACTCACTTCTGCAACAAACAGCTTTACTCTGCTATGGTCCGGTATGGAATTAGCCACAAGGTGAAGTCTCTAATAGAGAACTAAAAAGAATCTTGGAACGGACAGTAAGTACCCGTAGAAAAGATTGGGCGAGAAGCTTGGATGATGCTCTGTGGGCTTACAGAACAGCATTCAAGACTCCTATAGGGACCTCTCCATACCAGCTTGTGTATGGTAAGGTCTATCATCTGCCCGTGGAACTGGAGCATAAGGCCTACTGGGCAACCAGATTCCTAAACTTTGATGCCAGATTAGCTGGAGAAAAAAGATTACTCCAGCTAAATGAGCTAGAGGAATTCAGACTCACTGCTTTCGAAAATACTAAGCTTTACAAGGAGAAAGCAAAAAGGTGGCACGGCAGAAAGTTGTCACCTAGAGTCTTTGAACCAGGACAGAAGGTTCTGCTATTTAACTCTAGGCTCAGATTACTCCCCGGGAAACTGAAATCCCGGTGGAAGGGACCGTATGTGATTACAAGCGTGTCACCATATGGCCATATGGAGCTTCAAGACATTGATTCTAATAAAAAGTTCATTGTTAATGGACAGAGAGTCAAGCATTATCTTGAAGGCAATATTAAGCAAGAATGCTCAAGGCTGAGACTAGATTAAAAGCTCAGTAAGGTCAAGCTATTGACATTAAAGAAGCGCTTGTTGGGAGGCAACCCAATGTTATTTAACTATATCTCTTTATTTTCTATTGCTATTTTATGTTTTTTTAGGTTGATGATCATGTGAAGTCACAAAAACTACAGAAAAATCAAAAACAGAATGAAAAATAGCATTAAAAATAGCACACTCTGGAGGAAGAGCATTCTGGCATTTAAACGCCAGAAACAAGCATCTGTGTGGCGTTTAACGCCAGAAACAAGCACCAAGCTGGCGTTTAACGCCAGAAACAAGCATCAACCTAGCGTTAAACACCAGAAACAGGCTACATTTGGGCGTTTAACGCCAAAAACAGGCAGCAGTCTGGCGTTAAACGCCAGGATTGCATTGCAGGGGCGTTTACACGCCTAATAGGAGCAGGGATGATACATCCTTGACCCCTCTGGATCTGTGGACCCCACAGGATCCCCACAGGATCTGTGGACCCCACAGGATCTCCACCTACCACACCATTCAAATTCAAACAAATTCCCTTTCCAAACCTACCCATTCACACACCTCCATCTCCTCCATCTTCTCCACTTCTTTCTTCTTTTGCTCGAGGACGAGCAAACCTTTTAAGTTTGGTGTGGTAAAAGCATTGCTTTTTGTTTTTCCATAATTCAGTGGTAGAGCAATTGACTGCAGATTAAAGAGCTATGAGGGAGGAGCAACAAAGGCAAGGAAGAGACATAGAGGAGCTCAAGAGCACCATTGGTTCTTCAAGAAGAGGAAGACGCCACCCTCATTAAGCTGGACCCATTCCTTAATCTCCTTGTTCTTATTTTCCTGTTTTTTGTTTACTATGCTTCATGTTTAATTATGTTTGTGTCTTTACTATATGATCACTAGTATTTAAGTGTCTATGTCTTAAGGATATGAATGTCCTATGAATCCATCACCTTTCTTAAATGAAAATTGTTTTCTGAAAAAGAAAAAGAAGTACATGAATTTCGAATTTTAAAATAGTTTAATTATTTTGATGTGGTGGCAATACTTTTTGTTTTCTGAATGAATGCTTGAACAATGCATATGTCTTTTGAATTTGTTGTTTATGAATGTTAAAATTGTTGGCTCTTGAAAGAATGATGAAAAAGGAGAAATGTTATTTGATAATCTGAAAAATCATAAAAATGATTCTTGAAGCAAGAAAAAGCAGTGAAGAACAAAGCTTGCAAAAAAAATGCAAAAAAAAAAAGAGAGCAAGAAAAAGAAAAAGCAAGCAGAAAAAGCCAAAAGCTCTTTAAACCAAAAGGCAAGAGAAAAAAGCCAATAGCCCTTAAAACCAAAAGGCAAGGGTAATAAAAAGGATCCAAGGCTTTGAGCATCAGTGGATTGGAGGGCCTAAAGGAATAAAATCCTGGCCTAAGCGGCTAAACCAATATGTCCCTAACCATGTGCTTGTGGCGTGAAGGTGTCAAGTGAAAACTTGAGACTGAGCGGTTAAAGTCGAGGTCCAAAGCAAAAACAGAGTGTGCTTAAGAACCCTGGACACCTCTAATTGGGGACTTTAGCAAAGCTGACTCACAATCTGAAAAGGTTCACCCAGTTATGTGTCTGTGGCATGTATGTATCCGGTGGTAATACTGAAAACAGAGTGCTTAGGGCCACGACCAAGACTCATAAAGTAGCTGTGTTCAAGAAATAACATACTGAACTAGGAAAATCAATAACACTATCTGAATTCTGAGTTCCTATAGATACCAATCATTCTGAACTTCAAAGGATAAAGTGAGATGCCAAAACTGTTCAGAAGTAAAAAGCTAATAGCCCCGCTCATCTAACTAAGACTGATCTTCATAGATGTCTTCGGAATTCATTGTATATTCTCTTCTTTTTATCCTACTTTATTTTTAGTTGCTTGGGGACAAGCAACAATTTAAGTTTGGTGTTGTGATAAGCGGATAATTTATACGCTTTTTGGCATTGTTTTTAGGTAGTTTTTAATATGTTTTAGTCACTATGAGTTTGTGTGTTTTTCTGTGATTTCAGGTATTTTCTGGCTGAAATTGAGGGAGCTGAGCAAAAATCTGATTCAGGCTGAAAAAGGACTGCAGATGCTGTTGGATTCTGACCTCCCTGCACTCGAAATGGATTTTCTGGAGCTACAGGAGTCCAAATGGCGTGTTATCAATTGTGTTGGAAAGTAGACATCCAGAGCTTTCCAGAAATATATAATAGTTCATACTTTGCTCAAGGATAAACGATGTAAACTGGCGTTCAATGCCAGTTCCATGTTGCATTCCGGCGTTAAACGCCAGAAACAGGTTACAAGTTGAAGTTAAACGCCAGAAACAGGTTACAACCTGGCGTTTAACTCTGGAAACAGCCTAGGCATGTGTAAAACTCAAGTCTCAGTCCCATCACACACCAAGTGGGCCACAGAAGTGGATTTCTGCACTATCTATCTTAGTTTACTCATTTTTCTGTAAACCTACGTTACTAGTTTAGTATTTAAACAACTTTTAGAGATTTATTTTGTAACTCATGACATTTTAGATCTGAACTTTGTACTCTTTGACGGCATGAGTCTCTGAACTCCATTGTTGGGGGTGAGGAGCTCTGCTGTGTTTCGATGAATTAATGCAACTATTTCAGTTTTCTATTCAAACACGCTTGTTTCTATCTAAGATGTTTATTCGCACTTCAACATGATGGATGTGATGATCCATGACACTCATCATCATCCTCAACCTATGAACGCGTGCCTGACAACCACCTCCGTTCTACCTTCGATTGAATGAGTATCTCTTGGATTCCTTAATCAGAATCTTCGTGGTATAAGCTAGAATCCATTGGTAGCATTCTTGAGAATCCGGAAAGTCTAAACCTTGTCTGTGGTATTCCGAGTAGGATTCAGGGATTGAATGACTGTGACGAGCTTCAAACTCACAAGGGTTAGGCATAGTGACAGACGCAAAAGGATCAATGGATCCTATTCCAGCATGAGTGAGAACCGATAGATGATTAGCCGTGCGGTGACAGCGCACCTGGACCATTTTTACTGAGAGGCCGGATGGTAGCCATTGACAACGGTGACCCACCAACACATAGCTTGCCATAGGAGAAACCTTGCGTGCGTGAAGAAGAAGACAGGGGGAAAGCAGAGATTTCTAAGACAAAGCATCTCCAAAACTCCAACATATTCTCCATACTGCATAATAAGTATTTAATTCGTACTCTTTTATTTTTCGCAATTCAAACTGATAATCATAACTAATATCCTGACTAAGAATTACAAGATAACCATAGATTGCTTCAAGTCAACAATCTCCGTGGGATTCGACCCTTACTCACGTAAGGTATTACTTGGACGACCCAGTGCACTTGCTGGTTAGTGGTACGAGTTGTGAAAAGTGTGATTCACAATTCGTGCATCAAGCTCTACCAACAACAATCTTCGAGTATCAAATTTAGAAGGGATTTGGTTGTCACAAGTTCAACCCCAATAGAAATAACTGAAGTATTCAAACCTCGGGTCGTCTCACAAGGAATGGGCAAACATGTGCTTCAACATTGGTTAGAAATCCGGGGTTGTGAGTCATGAGCAAGAATTTAAACTAGGAATCTTAACAAGCAAGTAATCTTAAATTGCAAGAAACTAATTCAAATAACTAAGCAAGATATGAGCAATTCCAAACTAACCAAGTAACATCCAATATGATTCTATTCTAAACTAAACAAGTAACTATAACTAAGACAAGTAATAAAAAATTTGGGTTTTCAAATATGAATGATAAAAGCAACTCTTGGCTAGGCATGGGAATTGGGGTCACCATCCTTGTCGAATAACCATATCTTAACAATTATGAGGAACCAAACTCATTAAGTCTACTTCTATACTTGAAGTACGTCAAATGGTTTGGTCAACATCAACCCATAAGTCCTAACCTCACTACTAATTGACTTAGTAGAAGGTTAGCGTCAATGGTTATCAAATTGACCACTAAGGGCTCCCAAATCATCAAATCCATTAGACTCAATTACTCAAGTTTACCCATTTCCCTTAGCCTAGGCCAAGAGTAAAGAGAACTAATCCATAATTAAAGTAAACAATTCATCAAACACATGATAAGCATTAATAAAAGACATGTTCAAATTGCAATTAAATTGAAATCAACAAGTACCCACTAACAACTATCAACATACAATCACTCAAATAACACAATTAATCATAGAAGTCATCAATGTAACATCAACAAATCAAGATTCACAACATTCATGAAATGGGTATAAAATGACAATTAACAAGAACTCATAAAACTAACACAAGATCTAAGAAAAATTATACTAAGGAATTCAAATTGAACAATTAAAACTAGTAATTAACAAGATCCAATTCAGAATTCAACAAGGGAAGATCAAATTAAAGCTAGATCTAGAAAGGAACAAGGGTTTCTCTCTCTAGAACAAAGAACCAAAAACTAGCTAAAAATTGTGTTTTTGTAAAATGATTGATCCCCCATTTCCCCCTAGCATCTTTGGGTCTTTTTCATGCAGAAACAGCTTGAATTTGGGCCTGATGAGCCTCAGAAATCGCCAGGCACAATTTTCTTTAATAAGGTCATGTGCAGCTTTCTGCGCGTGCGCGCCATGCGTGCGTGCGCGCCGATTGCTTTTGTGATCCACGCGTGCGCGCCAGGTGCGCGTGCGCGTCGATGGGAATCCTCTGATCCACACGGATGCGTCCATCCTCGCACGCCACTTCCAGCTATCCTCATCCACGCGTGCGCATGGAGTGCGCGTGCACGCCAATACTGAATTTCCCAAAACCCAAATCTTCATGTTCCTCCCTTTTGAGCATGATTTCTTTCTCTCTTCTAGGCCATTCTTACCCTATTAATTCTGAAATCACTCAACAAATACATCACGGCATCGAATGGCAATAAAAGTGGATCAAAATATAGCAATTTTAAGGTGAAATAAGCATGTTTTTCATTATGGGGCAATATTAGGAAGTGAACACAAAACCATGCATTTCTTGTGAATAAGTGTGAGAAATATTGACAAAACCTCCCAAATTCTACACAATATAATCCACAAAATTGGGGTTTATCAAATCTCCCCACACTTAAACCAAGTATGTCCTCATGCTTAGAATAAAAAGAACAAAGATCATGGTGAGAAAGGGTTTATGAAATGCAAACTACCTAAGTGGATGCATGCAATTAATGTAAAGTCATCTATCTACTTGGTCAAGGATAAATCTATCTTCCAAGAACACATGTGAGCATATAGGATGAAAATGATATGTAGTTCATGAATCCTACCAATTTGAACATCACTATGAAGTGCATATAACTTGCTAGATGAACGCTTGTGAAAGCCGAAAACAAGGAGTTGAACATCGAACCCTCACCGGAAGTATATCCGCTCTATTTGCTCAAGTGTATGGGGTACGTCACTCAATCCTCTCCTAATCATGCTTTCCAAAATTTGTCTTTCATCTAACAATCAACAATTACTTAATGCCTGCTTACAATTATCATGAAGTCTTATTCATGGGTTGTATGGGGCTAGGGTGAAGGTAAGGATGTATATGGTCAAGTGAGCTTAAAATTTGAGTCCTTGATTAACCTAGGATCCCACTAGACACATAGAACAACCTATACAACTTTAATGCATTACCTAGCTACCCTTGAGTTTCACTTTTTGCATACTCATGCATTCTTTTCAATTCACATCCCATATGCATTGTTTTTATTACTTTGTCTTGGGGTTTCTTTGTCCCCTTTTATTACTTTGTTTGTTTTTTTTTTTTTGGGTCCCCTTTTTCTTGGGGCTTTATGTACAAAAGTTTCAATGCATATGGTTCAATTATTCAATACATGAGTATGTTCCCAAATCCTAGAATTTTCAATTACAACTACAATTACACACCTCTATATCTACCCAAATTTCCAAAATACGCCTTCCCAATTACTTGATACACATCTCCACTTACCTAAGCTAATCAATGATCTAAATCTAGGGACATTCATTATTTTTCGCTTAGGGTTGTTGAGGTGCTCTTTTTAAGAACAAAGAGGGTTTATCATAGGCTCAAAATTGGTTAGCAATGGTAGATACAAGGGTTAAGGCCATTTGGAAAAAGTGACTATTGAAATGAAGGCCTCAATCATGTAAATACATTCATACGCAAAGTAATGGACATATAGAATCAGACAAAACAAGGATTGCAATCATAGAGAGAGAAATATGCACACAAGAATAGGGAATAATGGTTAAAAGATGTAACCATGCAATAGGCTCAAAACATACATGCTTGTGTTCTTAGCTCAATCACTATGTTCCAAAATACATTCTTAAAGCAAGTTTACTGCAAAAATTTTTCAAAAGTTTGGTAGGGTACCCCGAAACACAGTTTCTTAGGGAAGAAGTTATTATTTTAACCAAGCAACTCTATAGAAATTAACTGTCATGCGAGGAGTATTTACAAGCAAGACTAACTACACATGCAATGTACTAACAATGTACTAACTACTAAGCAAAAGATAAATCCATGGGTATTGAAAGGAAGAGATTGTTACCCATGGAGATCGGTTGAACGACCTCCCCACACTTAGAATTTAGCACGGTCCTCCGTGCTACGAACAATGCGTAAAGGGCGGTCAGGACCAGAGCCTTCGCTATCCTTTCCTTCAGAGCTCCCATCACTTGGGTTTGAAGTGGATGTGAATATTTCGGGTTCCTCCATGCTGGGGGTAACATAACGCAAAAGCTTCTTGATGTAAGTGTATCGTCGTTGGTTGCGCCGCTCATATCTATCAAGCTTTCGGTGTAGATCTTCTATCCTTTGATGTGTGGATCTTTGCTGTGGTGGTGATGATGAGGTAGAAGGAATAGTAGATGGAAGGGCTATGTCAAGGCTTGGGTTGTTCATGGGAAGATGTAAGTATTTTCCGCTTGGGACCACATCACCCTTAGCCGGAACTATAATCTTCCTGTCCTTGGCATCCTAAGGAATACCCACAGCAGCAACTAAATCAGATACCAATACTGGAAATGGCAAATTACTCCGGGCGTAGACTTGACTCATCGCTTGCTTGACAAGAAACGGAATATTCACCAGTCTCTCCATGAGAATACACCAAACAAGCAAGGCGAGGTCCGCCGAGAAGGACGACTTGTGGGTGCTAGGTAGCACATAGTGAGATAGGATCTGGGCCCATGCTCTAGCCTCTACAGTGAGAAAGCGAGTGTCAATGCACTTGGGCCTCATCCGGAGTCGACCATGGATCCAAAATGCCTCTAGTTCAGCAATGACTCGGAGGATCGAGTCCTAATCAAATCCAAACTTTTCTCGCTGACGTAAGACTTCTTGGTAGCCATCCATGTCACTTGGTACCGGTAGGACATTAAGCACTTACTGAATATCCTCTTCTGAAACAGAGACTTGCTTCCGGCCCATGTATACCGATTGAAGGGAGGAAAGATGGTAGTTAGTGTAAAATTCTTCCACCCAAGAGAGGTTGATCTCCCTTGATTTCCTCAAAAAAAACTCCCATCCTCGCCGTTCAATGCGGGGTAGAATATAAGGAGCAACCTTGTCCGGCGGAGCGACTAAGTGCTCAGGATGATAGTTCCTCACAGCTATGGAGGGGAACATAAGTTCACAGAAGCGGTTGGGGAACCTTGAAGAATCTTTTTCCGGTTTGCTCTTTTCATTCTCATCAATAGGAGCGGGTGTCTTCGCCTTCTTAGATGGGGGTTTGGCTCCTAATGAAGAGTGCGCCTTAGAGTTTGGCCTTTGGGGTGCCCTTTTTGAGGCCGGTTTCCTTGAAGCTTTTTCCTTGCCTTTCTTGGTGGCCATCTTGAAAAAGGAAGGGAAACAGGGAGACATTAAACCCAAAGAATCATTTTAACAAAAACATGCAAACGAAATATAGTGCCTAAAAGAAACCTTGTAACAAAGTGATCATAGATACATGGTTCACAACACTTGGCATGAATGCAAGAGGAAGTAAAGTATGCAATGGCATGAGAAGAGCAATCTCAAGCATCCATAACAAAGAGCAAGTCATGTTCAATGAGTATCTAATTAGCAAGCAAAGTAGACTCAATGCATATAGAAAACAACAAGTGACTGAGGAGAAGCACCAAATTCAAAGTGCATTATTAAAATAAACCAAAATGGCATTCATGCATTTCCTTGAACACGTGGTGTGCAATTATCAAGCAAAGAACAATTATAAGATACTCAACCAATTTGAAGCCCAAAATGAAATATCAATCATCACATAAGCATCACATATTAGCAAAGATAAGAAAAAAAATGACAAAAGATCTATTAAAGCAATTTAAACTCAAATTCAACATCCATGGAAAAATAGGGAAAAGGAAAAGTAAGCAAACAAAAGTAAGTAATATAATCATGCAAATAAAAGAGAAACTAAATAAATCAATAAGACTAATTTAACTACAAGGACAAATAATGCAAAGAAAGTAATAGATGAGATATGGAGGAACTAGAACCTTGAGAAGTGTAAAAGAATAAGGTTGAATTTTCTTTTGTGAAAATGAGAAAGAAATATGAGAGATGTAGTGCCACCGGAAAAGGCAGTTGTCGCCGGCAAGTGGCCGGAGACGGTGGTGGTGGATTGTGGAAGGAAAAGAAGAGAAGGGAGGTTATGGAGAAAGAAGAAGAAAGAAATAAGAAAAGAAAGGTGGTGAGAAAGACAGGGCGCGCAGCTTTAAAACTGGATTGCGCAACCGGCGCGCGCGCACAGTGCGCTGGCACGTCGGTAAGGGGTTGGCAAGGGACGCGTGTGCGTCAATGGCACGCACGCGCGAGGTCAGTTGTGCCCCTGGCACAGGACTGGCACAAAGTTGGCATAAGTTTCTGGTTTTTGTACCAGGGAGTCCATATAGCACCATCGGCGCGCGCGCGCACAGTACGCTTGCGCGTCGATAGGCAATTTGCAAAGGTGCGCGCAGGCGGCAAACACGCGGACACGTGGGTGTCTGGCGCGAGACGGGCATAAAGTGGGCATGACTCTCGGGTTTTTGGCCCAAGAGTTAGAAGTGCACCACTGGCGCGTCGCGCACAGTGCGCTGGCGCGTCGGTGCCCATTTTTCCTTTTTCTCTTCTTTTCTTTTTTTTTCACAACATAACAAGACCTATTCCAACACGTTCGTGGTAGGTGTTTAAGCTAGTAGTTAAAGAGAACACTTCACAATTTCATGCATTATCCAAAACATGGCATTCTCTCTACTTCAAAAATTCATCCATACCAAAATGATGAAAACTATATGAACATCCTATCTATTCAACAAGAAGAATAAAACTATCATTCCTATGCAATCAATCAATCATTAAGAAATCACAAAATTCACAAGAATTTAAGGTTACAAACAAGATGGTATACACAAGGAAGATCTTACCACGGTGGGGTGCCTCCCACCAAGCACTTTTCTTTAACGTCCTTAAGTTGGACGGTCCTTTGCTTAAGCTTCCTCTCTCCTTGGTGCATCCTCAAATAGGAACACCTCTAGCTTCTTTGGGAGCTTGTAGCCATGGTACTTCTTCACTCTATGTCCATTCACCTTGAAAGTTGCTTCACTTTTAGGATCAAACAACTCTACTAATCCATAGCGCTTTATCTCTTTCACCTTGAAAGGTCCTTCCCATCTAGAGCGGAGCTTGCCAGGCATGAATCAAAGTCTTGAGTTGTAGAGGAGGACCTCACCACCTTCTTGAAAGTCCTTCTTCCGGATGTGATGGTCATGAAATGCCTTAGCCATTTCCTTGTAGATACGGGCATTCTCATATGACTCGTTCCTCAAACACTCGAGCTCCTCTAGCTGTAATTTTCTAGCTTCAACCACCTTGGTCAAATCCATGTTGCACTGATTTACCACCCAATAGGCTTTATGCTCAATTTTCACCGGAAGGTGGCATGCCTTACCATAGATGATCCGGAAGGGACACATCCCTAACGGAGCCTTGTAGGATGTTCTATACGCTCATAGTGCATCTCCTAACCAGAGGCTCCAATTCCTTCTTTGTGGATTGACCACTTTCTCCAAGATTCTCTTAATCTTCCGGTTGGATGATAAGCAGTAGCAACCTTATGTGACACTCCATAGTGCTTGAGCAATGCCTCTACCTTCCTGTTACAAAAGTGGGATCCTTGGTCACTCACGATTGCTCGTGGTGACCCATAACGGCATACAATGTTATTCCTAATAAAAGAAACAACGGTATTGGCGTTGTCAAGGCGGGTAGGTATGGCCTCTACCCACTTTGACACGTAGTCAACCGCTAACAGAATATACAAATACCCACTCGAGTTGGAAAACGGTCCCATAAAGTCAATGCCCCATACATCAAATATCTCATAGAACAACATAGTTTGCTGAGGCATTTCATCCCTTTGGGATGTGTTTCCCAACTTCTGACACTGGTGGCAAGACACACAAAACCGGTTAGCATCCTTGAATAAGGTTGGCCACTAGAATCCACAATCCAACACTTTTTTAGTGGTCCTTTGTGGGCCAAAGTGGCCACCATATTCGGACAAATGGCAAGCTTCAAGAATGGGTTGGATTTCAGACTCCGGGACACATCTTCGAATTACTTGGTCCACTTCCCTCTTCCACAAGTGAAGGTCATCCCAAACGTAGTATTTGGAATCTCTCCTCAACTTATCCCTTTGGTGTTTAGAAAAGTCGGGAGGGAAGAGTTTTGCAACCAAGTAGTTTGCCATTGGGGCAAACCAAGGAAAACTATCCGACACAGCCTGTAAACTATCCAATGGGAATGAGTTATTGATCGGAAATGGGTCAAATTTTAAATTCTCAATTCGGCTTAAATGATCTGCAACCAGGTTTTGAGATCCACTCTGGTCCCTAATCTCAATGTTGAATTCTTACAAAAGCAAGATCCAACGTATGAGTCTGGGCTTTGACTCATTCTTTGTCAAAAAATACTTTAAAGCTGCATGATCCGTGTATACCACTATCTTTGACCCTAGAAAATAAGATCTAAATTTATCTAAAGCATGAACAATAGCTAGGAGTTCCTTTTCTGTAGTGGTATAGTTGGATGGTGCTGCATCCAGTGTTTTAGAAGAGTAAGCAATGACATAAGGGAGTTTACCATTGCGCTATGCAGGCGCGGCACCTACAACATGGTTTGATGCATCGCACATTATCTCAAATGGCAAGGTCAAGTTGGGGCCTCGCACAATCGGTGCTGTGGTAAGAACTCTCCTTAGCTCTTCAAAAGCTTTCACACATTCACTTCCAAACTCAAAATCCACATCTTTTTGGAGTAGGCGTGACAATGGCAAAGCAATCTTGCTGAAATCTTTGATAAAGCACCTATAGAATCTTGCATGTCCTAAAAACGAGCGGACCTCCCTCACGGATGAGGGGTGGGGTAAAGTGGTGATAACATCGACCTTGGCCGGGTCTACAAAAATGCCTTCACAAGATTAGTATCAACACATCTAGCTAAGACCTTGGACAAGTTCTCTAAGCAACCATCAAATGAAGTACCATAAACACTGAAGTCATCCATAAAGACTTCCAGACGATTCTCCATTAGATCGGAAAAGACACTCGTCATACACCGCTGAAAAGTAGCAGGTGCATTACATAGTCCAAATGGCATCTTTTTATAGGCAAAGGTGCCAAACGGACAAGTAAATGTGGTCTTTTCCTGATCTTCAGGAGGAATGTGAATCTGGAAGTAACCAGTGAATCCATCAAGAAAACAATAATGGGATTTACCCGCCAAACGGTCCAACATCTGATCGACAAAGGGCAAGGAGTAGTGGTCCTTTCTTGTAGCGGCATTCAATCTTCTATAATCAATGTACACTCGCCACGCATTTTGTACTCTCTTGGTGACCACTTAACCATCATCCTTTTTAACCGCAGTGATGCCCGATTTCTTGGAAACAACCTGGACCGGGCTCACCCATTCACTGTCAGAAATTGGGTATATGATACCCGCATCAAGTAATCTCATGACCTCCTTCTTTACCACATCTAGGATAGTTGGGTTGAGCCTTCTTTGCGGTTACCTAACCGGCCTAGCTCCCTCTTGGAGAAATATCCGATGCATGCACTTGCGAGGGTCAATCCCCACAATGTCCGCTAGGCTCCATCCTATTGCTTTCTTGTACTTTCTTAGAACATCTAGGAGCTTTACTTCTTCTTCACATGAAAGCTCACTAGCAATAATGACCGAAAACCTTTGGTTGTCCTCTAAGAAAGCATACTTCAAATAAGATGGAAGGGGCTTCAATTCACTCTTTGCCTCAAGCTGAGGTTCCTTTTCATCAAGCTCATGGAGTTCATTCTTGACAACTTTCTCATGTTCATCCTCTTGGTCATCCGTCTCCTCAACATTAGGGTAGCATAGCTTGTTGTGGTCTTCTTCTTGCACTTCCGCTACCACTTCATCAATTACATCACATCGGAGCACGGAATGTTCTTCGGGAGGATGTTTCATGGCTTCTTCTAAATTGAACTTGATAGTCTTGTCTCCAACCTCAAAAGAATATGTGCCGGTGAAGGCATCTAACTTGAATTTAGAGGTCTTGAGGAAGGGTTGAAGAGAGAACTTTTGCGTGGTCTAGAAATTCACAGATAAATCCTCGTTGCAAGTATAGCTTCTAAACCAACAAAAGTCCTTTCTTACAAACGTTTTGGTTGTCACAAGTAACAAACCCCTTTTTAAAATTGATAACCGAGTATTTAAACCTCGGGTCATCTTCTCAAGGAATTGCAGGGAGGTGTTCTTATTATTGGTTATGAGTTTGTAAATTGGGGGTTTTTAATGTATAAGATAAAAAGCGAGAATAGTAAATGGCAAGAAAGTAAATTGTATTAAATTAAATAGATAATAAAACTCTTCGCAAGGTATGAAAACTAGAAGTTCTATCCTGGTTATCCTTATCAATTGTAATGAGAATTGGACTTTTTTCCCACTTTGTTAACCTCTAATTATGAAGGTAAGTTAAGTGGATGAATTAATTCAGATTCCTCAAGTCCTAGTCTTTCCTTGGGAAAAGTTAGAGTTAGTGGAACTCGAATTAATTCTTGAAGAATTCCAATTTTCAATTAACAATGAGTTTGATAACTCAAGAGTCTCCAATAACTCAACCAAAGCCAAAAGGGAAAAATCCAAATTATTTATATAATAAATAAAAGAAAGCAATCATAATTCTGAAATACATCAATTAGCACTAATAAAGATATCACATATGTAACATAGAAGAGTTCATAAATTAAATTAGAAAAATAAATAAAAAGAACATTGAACCTGTGATGAAGAAGAAATAATCCTAAATCCTAAAACTAAATCCTAAGAGAGAAGAGAGAACCTCTCTCTCTAAAAACTACATCTACTCCTAAAATTATAAATGTGAAAGCTTATTTTTTATAAATGGATGCATTCCTTTACTTTATAGCCTCTAATCTGTGTTTTCTGAGCCGAGAACTGGGTCAGAAACAGCCCAGAAATCACTGGAGAAGAAATCTACCACGCTGATTTTCGGAACTGCGATGCATTCGCATTGAGCACGCGTTCGCGTCACCTAGCGTTAGGGCAACTATGGCATATTATATATCAAATCAAAGCCCGAGATGTTATCTTTCCAACGCAACTAGAACCGCATCGTTTGGACCTCTGTAGCTAAAGTTATAGCCGTTTGAGTGCAAAGAGGTCAGGCTGGACAACTTAGCAATTTCTCCAACTTCTTGTATTCCTTCCACTTTTGTATGCTTCCTTTCCATCCTCTAAGCCATTCCTGTCCTGTAATCTCTGAAAACACTTAACACACATATCAAGGCATCTAATAGTAATAAGAAAGGATTAAACATAGGGAACTTAAGGCCAAAGAAGCATGTTTTCAATCAAAGCACATAATTAGGAAGGCAAATGTAAAACCATGCAAATAGTATGAATAAGTGGGTAAAGAGTTGACAAAATCCACTCAATTGAGCACAAGATAAACCATAAAATAGTGGTTTATCAACCTCCCCACACTTAAACAATAGCATGTCCTCATGCTAAGCTCAAGAGAAACTATAAAGGGGTGAAGAGGAATGGTAGAATGTATGAAATGCAACCTATGAATGCAACTAAATGCAAAATGCTTCTACCTACTTGGTTAAAAGTAAATAAGTTCTCCAAGAATAAATATGAACTGGATCTCACTAATTCAAATCATAAAAATGAAGTACAAATAGGCTTGTAGAAGAAAATAGCTCATGAAAGCCGGGAACAAAGAATCGAGCATTGAACCCTCACTGGAAGTGTATGCACTCTAATCACTCAAGTGTTTTAGGTTCGATTCTCTCAATTCTCTACTAACCTTGATTTCTAAGTCTTGCTCTTCATCTAACAATCAACATAAATTTAATGCACAGATACGCATATCAAGAGGTCTTTTAAGGGTTGTAATGGGGTTAGGGTCAAGGTAGGATTGTATTTGGCCAAGTGGACTAAAATCTGAATCCTTAATTAACTTAAACTTTTTCCACCTAACTTAAGACAATCCATATAATCAAAATACGAAACCTAACTATCCATTAACCATGTTTTCCACATATTCATGCATTCTAATTTCAAGTACAGTACATATGCATTGCTTTCACCACTTACTTTGGGGTATTTTGTCCCCTTTTTTTTTTTTACTATTTGCTCTTCTTCTTTTTCTCTTTTTCTTCTTCTTTTTTTATATCATATTTTTTTCTTTTATTTTTTTCAATGCATATGATTTATTGAATGCATGAACATATCCTAAACATTTCTTTCATATTTTCAGAAAATTCTAACATACTCAATTCTCAAACCAAATGTTTTCAATCCCAATTTCCCCACACTTAATTCATGAGCACTCTCACTAGTCTAAGCTAACCAAGGATTCAAATTAAGGACAATATTGTTTTTCGCTTAGAGTTAATGATGTGCTAAAGTAAAGAACAAAGGGGTATAATAGGCTCAACATTGGTTTGCAAAGAATAATGAAAGGGTAAAGCCATATGGGTATGTAAGCTTAGTGAAACAAAGGCCTCAATCATGTAAGTGTATGCATACATCAAACCATGGAAATATAGAATTAAGCAAGACAAAGATCACAATTTTAGAGAGAAAAATACACACCAAAAAATAAAATATTGGTTGATAGAATGCAACCAATCAAATAGGCTCAAAATCTCACAGGTTTTGTGTGTTCGAGCTCTAAACCATGTTCCAGTATAATATTTCTTCAAACAAGTGTAACATTAAATTTTATTCAAATTAGTGAAATGCTCTAAAAGGTTTCTTGAAAAAGAAAATATTACTTCAACTAAGTGGTAAAATATGCACAAAATCAAATAATCATACAAATGCAACGATGAACAAACAAAGAAAATAAAATAATGGTGTTTGAAAAGAAGGTAGCTAACCCCTGGAAGTCGGTATCGACCTCCCCACACTTAAAGATTGCACCGTCCTCGGTGCATGCTAAGATGTGCAAGTGGACGGGGGTTGTGGTTCCTCAGCTGGGGCTCTTTTTGTTCCTTTCCTTGCCGGTGGTTTGGGAGTAGCTTTCTCTTTACCTTTCTTGGTGGCCATCCTGAAAAGAGAAGAAGAAAGTAACTTAAATTCAAAGGGATAGAGCAAGGAAGAGAATAGGAGAGGTGGTAATTAATGCACATTAAAAGATAAATGATGTTGACACATGGTCATGACTACTTGTGAAAAAATTATAAACAGGAATATAGCAGTGCATATGAAGACAATTAAATACAAGGTGTTTATTGGCATGCAGGCAAAGACATGAGTAGCATAGATCAAGTATTTAATGTCCATTTTAAATTACCAAGTCTTTCATACTAACAACCTATTTGTAAGAACAATTATATTAAATTAATAAAATATAAAAAGGAAATTTGGGAAAAACAGGCATCAGAATAGTAGAATGGAATAATCTAGAAAAATGCATAATGCCATATGAGCTTTTTCACAAACACAGAGCATGCATGGTAAATAAGCTATTGAAAGTATTAAATTGAACATGAAAGCAACCCTTTAAAAAGTAATATATAATTGTCAAACAAATCTTGAATAATCCACAAAAATATATAAAAAAATAATGACCCAAATAAATTGCTAACACCAATGAAAGTAATGCAATGAATGAAAGTATGCAAATAAATTAAATGAAATTGAATGGAAGTAAAGAAGGATGATGAAGAAAAAGGAAGTGGGAAAGAAAGAAGAAAGAAGAAAAAATAGAAGAAATTAGGATTAGAGAAGAAGAGATAAGATAATTGGCACTAATCTGGATAGGTTGTGTGAAGCTGGCGACACGGTCGCGTGGGTGACGCGGTCGCGTGGTGCGCGATAAGGTCAGGCGACGCGGACGCGTGGGGCACGCGGACGCGTTGCTTGATTTGTGCGATTGGTGCGAGTGCAGCCTCGCGCTCGTACAACTCTCTGTTCAAAACTTAGTTTTGCCAAAATCCAGGGTGACGCGGTCGCGTGGTCGACGCGATCGCGTGAGTGGCCATCATGGGGATATGACGCGTCCGCGTGGTAAGGCTTATGCGATCAGCACCAGTCCAGCACCACTCTCGCACAACTTTCAGTCGTGCACCCTTTCTTACGTCAATTTTCAGGTCACGCGGCCGCGTGGGTGACGCGGTCGCGTGGGAGCCATTTTTCCCACATAACGC
>NC_029786.2:58563395-58595600 GCF_000816755.2 Arachis ipaensis | reverse complement strand
CACATGGTCATGACTACTTGTGAAAAAATTATAAACAGGAATATAGCAGTGCATATGAAGACAATTAAATACAAGGTGTTTATTGGCATGCAGGCAAAGACATGAGTAGCATAGATCAAGTATTTAATGTCCATTTTAAATTACCAAGTCTTTCATACTAACAACCTATTTGTAAGAACAATTATATTAAATTAATAAAATATAAAAAGGAAATTTGGGAAAAACAGGCATCAGAATAGTAGAATGGAATAATCTAGAAAAATGCATAATGCCATATGAGCTTTTTCACAAACACAGAGCATGCATGGTAAATAAGCTATTGAAAGTATTAAATTGAACATGAAAGCAACCCTTTAAAAAGTAATATATAATTGTCAAACAAATCTTGAATAATCCACAAAAATATATAAAAAAATAATGACCCAAATAAATTGCTAACACCAATGAAAGTAATGCAATGAATGAAAGTATGCAAATAAATTAAATGAAATTGAATGGAAGTAAAGAAGGATGATGAAGAAAAAGGAAGTGGGAAAGAAAGAAGAAAGAAGAAAAAATAGAAGAAATTAGGATTAGAGAAGAAGAGATAAGATAATTGGCACTAATCTGGATAGGTTGTGTGAAGCTGGCGACACGGTCGCGTGGGTGACGCGGTCGCGTGGTGCGCGATAAGGTCAGGCGACGCGGACGCGTGGGGCACGCGGACGCGTTGCTTGATTTGTGCGATTGGTGCGAGTGCAGCCTCGCGCTCGTACAACTCTCTGTTCAAAACTTAGTTTTGCCAAAATCCAGGGTGACGCGGTCGCGTGGTCGACGCGATCGCGTGAGTGGCCATCATGGGGATATGACGCGTCCGCGTGGTAAGGCTTATGCGATCAGCACCAGTCCAGCACCACTCTCGCACAACTTTCAGTCGTGCACCCTTTCTTACGTCAATTTTCAGGTCACGCGGCCGCGTGGGTGACGCGGTCGCGTGGGAGCCATTTTTCCCTACATAACGCGGACGCGTCAGCGACGCTGCCACGTCGCGTGCGTGCTTCTCTTTTTTTTTTTATGCAGGATGTAAAATGATATGGATGTTATGAGAAATTCCAGGTTCAGTGAAATAAAATAAAATAAAACTCAAACAAAACAAAATAAAATTAAAAGTAAAATTCAAAAGGAACGATCATACCGTGGTGGGTTGTCTCCCACCTAGCACTTTTAGTTGAAGTCCTTAAGTTGGACATTTGGTGAGCTCCCTGTTATGGTGGCTTGGGCTTGAACTCATCCAGGAATCTCCACCAATGTTTGTGATTCCAATGGCCTCCGGGATCCCAAACAAGGCACGTAAAGCCCTTGAGCAGTTTTAAACAGGTTCTCAGGCTTCCAGTGTGCTGAATGTCAGAACAGACTCCAGGATCCCAAACTTTGCTTTTACACCCGTCTTTGTGTTGATCATCATGATTCCATCCAGGTAGCAAGCAATCTGAATTCTCACTAAAGCGGCCAAACAACTTCCTAGACCCATTCAGTTGAGCTTTACCCCAACCTTTGCGTTTAAACTTAAAGCTTCCAACCATAATGAATCTTGCACGACAATTCTTACCACTGACCATCTTCCTCTTACTCTTAATGCCACAAAGAGCTCTAGGTTGACCATCCGTCTCCAGTAGCCCATATTCAAGTGGGGTTAGAAAGCTAAGGGATATGAATTTTACCCACTTGAATGTTGTGAAGGATGATGGCAACTTAGGGGGAGGGGGTCTCTAATAACTTTGGCAAGGTGATTTCAAGCTCCACTCCCTTGTGCTCTTTGACAACTTTCACCTCTTTGCAAGTTTCTTCAATATCAACCTCTTCCTCTTGGTAGCTTTCTTCCAATTCAATCTCTTCTTCATTGCTTACCGAGGGCATGGGAGGCTGTGCTTCTTCTTCTTTAATCTCCATCTCTTGATCGACCTCTTCCAAGTCCTTAACCATGATATGCCTTGGAGGTTGTACACCCTCCTCAGCATCAATTTTAATCGCCTTGGAAGGAGGTTCTATAACCTGACTTTCCCATGGAGGGTCAGCATCTCCTAAGTCTACAACCACTTCTTCCTCTTCAATAATTACAGCTTCCTCCACTGGTTTCAGTACAAATTCATGCTCCGTACTGTCCACTGGAGTTTCTAGTATCTCCTTCATGCTACGTTCTTCAATAGATTGTCCACATGAAGCCATGGGAGTTCCTTGAGTGTCCGAACGTCGAGAAGCTAATTGATTTATTGCTTGATTCAATTGATGAAGTGTGGCATTAAATTTTTCAATTGTTTCTTTGAGTTGCTCCGTTGATGCTTGGGATGATGGATATGGATATGATGCATAGGGAGGTGGTGGTTCTTGGAAGTAATTGGGTTGGAATTGGGGTGGTTCTATATATGATTCATATGGTTCATAAGGTGGTTGGTATGGTGGATGAGGGTTAGGATCATATGGAGGTGAATGGTGGTAGTTGGCTTGTGAGTGTGGTGGTTCAAAGTTGTGTTGAGGAAAGGGTTCATAGGCATATGGTGGTGGTTATTGATAGTCCATTGGAGGTGGTTGTCGCCAAGAGGGTTGATCAAATCCTTGTGGCTCCTCCCATCTTTGATTGTTCCAACCTTGATGCCTGTTCTCATTGTAATTTCTTCTTCCTGCAACAGAATTGTAACCAAACTCATAGCGATGGGGGTGAGAGTTCATAGTAGCAAATAAAAATTAAAAAAAAATGAAAATAAAAAAATTAAAATTAAAAGGTTATTGAAATTTAAATCTTGAACTTTAATTTTGAAGTTTGAAATTTGAAATTTGAATTTTGAAATTTGAAATTTGAAATCTGAAAAATTTTGAATTTTTAAATTTTAAAATTCGAATTTTGAAAAAGTCAACAGTATAAGATAAAAATTTGAAAAAGATTTAAATTTTGAAAAGGTTTGATTTTTAAAATTTTAAATCTAAAATTTTAAATTCGGATTTTGAAATTTAAATATTGAATTTTGAAATTTGATTTTTTTGAAATAAGATAAGATAAGATTTTGAAAAAGATATGATTTTTTTGAAAAAGATTTGAATTTTGGGAAATTGAATTTTGAAATTTTAAATTTTGAGTTTTAAATTTTGAATTTTTGAATTTAGTGAGGAAAGAGAAAAACAATAAAATGACACCAAACTTAAAATTTTTAGATCAAAACGAAGAAAACAACTAAGAACAACTTGAAGATCAGGATGAACACGAAGAACAAATTTTTGAAAAAAAATTTAATAACTAAATAAAAACCAATAACCTCTTAATTTATGAAAAAGCAAAAATAAAAATAAAAACAAAAATAAAAATAAAAATAAATAAACAAGCGAAAAGCAAATATTTACAATAACCAATAATAAAGCACACGTTTGCAGGTATAGCTTCTAAACCAACAAAAGTCCTTTCTTACAAACGTTTTGGTTGTCACAAGTAACAAACCCCTTTTTAAAATTGATAACCGAGTATTTAAACCTCGGGTCGTCTTCTCAAGGAATTGCAGGGAGGTGTTCTTATTATTGGTTATGAGTTTCTAAATTGGGGGTTTTTAATGTATAAGATAAAAAGCGAGAATAGTAAATGGCAAGAAAGTAAATTATATTAAATTAAATAGATAATAAAACTCTTGGCAAGGTATGAAAACTGGAAGTCCTATCCTGGTTATCCTTATCAATTGTAATGAGAATTGGATTTTCCTCCCACTTTGTTAACCTCTAATTATGAAGGTAAGTTATGTGGATGAATTAATTCAGATTCCTCAAGTCCTAGTCTTTTCTTGGGAAAAGTTAGAGTTAGTGGAACTCGAATTAATTCTTGAAGAATTCCAATTTTCAATTAACAATGAGTTTGATAACTCAAGAGTCTCCAATAACTCAACCAAAGCCAAAAGGGAAAAATCCAAATTATTTATATAATAAATAAAAGAAAGCAATCATAATTCTGAAATACATCAATTAGCACTAATAAAGATATCACATATGTAACATGGAAGAGTTCATAAATTAAATTAGAAAAATAAATAAAAAGAACATTGAACCTGTGATGAAGAAGAAATAATCCTAAATCCTAAAACTAAATCCTAAGAGAGAGGGGAGAGAACCTCTCTCTCTAAAAACTACATCTACTCCTAAAATTATAAATGTGAAAGCTTATTTTTTATAAATGGATGCATTCCTTTACTTTATAGCCTCTAATCTGTGTTTTCTGAGCCGAGAACTGGGTCAGAAACAGCCCAGAAATCACTGGAGAAGAAATCTACCACGCTGATTTTCGGAACTGCGATGCGTCCGCATGGAGCACGCATTCGCGTCACCTAACGTCAGAGAAACTATGGCATATTATATATCAAATCAAAGCTTCGGACGTTAGCTTTCCAACACAACTAGAATCGCGTCGTTTGGACCTTTGTAGCTAAAGTTATAGCCGTTTGAGTGCGAAGAGGTCAGGCTGGACAGCTTAGCAATTTCTCCAACTTCTTGTATTCCTTCCACTTTTGCATGCTTCCTTTCCATCCTCTAAGCCATTCCTGTCCTGTAATCTCTGAAAACACTTAACACACATATCAAGGCATCTAATGGTAATAAGAGAGGATTAAACATAGGGAACTTAAGGCCAAAGAAGCATGTTTTCAATCAAAGCACATAATTAGGAAGGAAAATGTAAAACCATGCAAATAGTATGAATAAGTGGGTAAAGAGTTGATAAAATCTACTCAATTGAGCACAAGATAAACCATAAAATAGTTGTTTATCAAGGGTCTACCAAGTAGAATGGAGGATGTGCTTCTATTTTCTGTTGGAGGCATTTCAAGGATGTAAAAGTCAACTGGAAAAACCAAATCCTTGATCACCACAAGTACATCTTCCGCTATTTTCATCACTGTGATCACACTTTTATTGGCTAAGGCAAACCATGCCGCCGACTTCTTTAATGGAGCTAAATTCAATTGCACATAGATAGAAAGCGGCATGATGCTTACACAAGCTCCCAGGTCACACATACAATCATGAAAAGTGCGCCCACCAATACAACAAGACACCAAACAAGGTCCAGGGTCACCACATTTCTTGTTGAATAGAAAACAGTAGTACTTTGCATTAATCTTTGAGGAACAGCAGAACTCCACACCTTAATCTATTGAGTGTAGAAACTCTACCGTTAAAAATACATAAGTGAAAGGTCCAGGCATGGCCGTATGGCCAGCCCCTCTGATCTAAGAACCAGGCGTCCAAAGATGATCCTAAGATCCTAAGATGATCAAAAGATGTCTAATACAATAGTAAAGGGTCCTATTTATAATAAACTAGTCACTAGGGTTTACATGAGTAAGTAATTGATGCATAAATCCACTTCCGGGGCCCACTTGGTGTGTGTTTGGGCTGAGCTTAAGTGTAGCACGTGCAGAGGCCATTTGTGGAGTTGAACGCCACTTTCTTTGCCAGTTTGGGCGTTCAACTCTGGTTTTGGATCCTTTTCTGGCGCTGGACGCCAGATTTGGGCAGAAGGCTGGCGTTGAACGCCAGTTTACGTCATCAATTCTTGGCCAAAGTATTGACTATTATATATTGCTGGAAAGCCCTGGATGTCTACTTTCCAACGAAATTGGAAGCGCGCCATTTTGAGTTTTGTAGCTCCAGAAAATCCACTTTGAGTGCAGGGAGGTCAGAATCCAACAACATCAGCAGTCCTTCTTCAACCTCTGAATCATAGTGATGAGCTTCATGCGCCTCTTGAGCTCCATGAGTCGGCTCTCTTGCTTGCTCCATCTTTTTCTTAGTGATGGGCTTTTCCTCTTTAATGAGGATATCTCCCTCTATGTCAATCCCAGTTTCTTTCTATTTTTTTTTGCCTACATTTTTTTTTTCTGCAAGCTTTGTTTTTTTTTGCTGCTTTTTCTGGCTTCAAGAATCATTTTTATGATTTTTCAGATTATCAAATAACATGTCTCCTAGTCATCATTCTTTCAAGAGCCAACATATGTGTGTTTTGTGAATTTGGTGAAGAATGGAGGTCTTTATATAGGGAAGGGAGGGGGGGTATTGGTTTGGCCATATGGGTGGATTTGGGTGGGAAATTGGTTTTGAATTTTGAAGGTAGGTGGAGTTTATGAGGTAGGTTTATGGGGAAATGAAGGGCATAAGGAGGTTCAATGGGATCTCTATGGTCTCTAGATGAGCCTCAGAGTCCTTTGGTTCCCCAGAGGGAAGCTCCTTATTGATCACTGGACATCCCAGGAGGTCCTCCTCCTTGGGTTTCACGTCCTCTCCTCTCCTCAGAGGTTCGACCATGGCGCTTATGTCAATGGCCTTGCACTCTCCTTTTGGGTTCTCTTCTGTATTGCTTGGGAGAGTACTAGGAGGGATTTCAGTGATCCTTTTACTCAGCTGGCCCACTTGTGCTTCCAGATTTCTAATGGAAGACCTTGTTTCATTCATGAAACTTACAGTGGCCTTAGATATATCAGAGACTAGATTTGCTAAATTAGAAGCATTTTGTTCAGAGTTTTCTGTCTGTTGCTGAGTTGATGATGGAAAAGGCTTGCTATTGCTAAACCTGTTTTTTCCACCATTGTTAAAGCCTTGTTGAGGCTTTTGATCCTTCCATGAGAAATTTGGATGATTTCTCCATGTTGAGTTATAGGTGTTTCCATAAGGTTCACCTAAGTAGTTCACAGGGTTCTCAGGATCATAGGCTTCTTCTTCAGAAGATGCCTCTTGAGTACTGTTGGATGCAGCTTGCATTCCATGCAGACTCTGAGAAATCATATTGACTTACTGAGTCAATATTTTATTCTGAGCCAATATGGCATTCAGAATATCAACCTCAAGAACTCCCTTCTTCATAGGCGTCCCATTACTCACAGGATTCCTTTCAGAAGTGTACATGAACTGGTTATTAGCAACCATGTCAATGAGTTCTTTGAGCTTCTGCAGGCGTTTTCTTTAGGTGAATGGATCCACCTGCAGAGGTGTCTAGTGACATCTTTGATAGCTCAGATAAACCATCATAGAATATATCCAGGATGGTCCATTCTGAATGCATGTCAGAAGGACACTTTTTGGTCAACTGTTTGTATCTTTCCCAAGCTTCATAGAGAGATTCACCTTCTTTCTGTCTGAAGGTTTGAACATCAGCTCTTACCTTGCTCAGCTTTTGAGGAGGAAAGTACTTGGCTAAGAAAGCCGTGACCAGCTTATCCCAAGAGTTCAGGCTGTCTTTGGGTTGAGAATCCAACCATAATCTAGCTCTGTCTCTTACAGCAAAAGGGAAAAGCATGAGCCTATAGACTTCAGGATCTATTCCATTAGTCTTAACAGTATCACATATCTGCAAGAATTCAGTTAAGAACTGAAAAGGATCTTCAGATGGAAGTCCATGAAACTTGCAGTTCTGCTGCATCAGAGAAACTAATTGAGGTTTCAGCTCAAAGTTGTTTGCTCCAATGGCAGGAATGGAGATGCTTCTTCCATGTAAACTGGAATTAGGTGCAGTAAAGTCACCAAGCATCTTCCTTACATTATTATTATTTTCGGCTGCCATCTCCTCTGCCTATTCGAAGATTTCTGAAAGGTTATCTCTGGATTGTTGTATTTTAGCTTCTCTTAATTTTCTCTTCAGAGTCCTTTCAGGTTCTGGATCTGCTTTCACAAGAATGTTCTTATCCTTGCTCCTGCTCATATGACAAGAATGAATGGCCAGAAAAATGATAATAATAATAGAGATCCTTTATACCACAGTATAGGGATCCCTTTGTGAGTGGAAGAAAAGAGGGGGAGACAAAGAATGTGATGTAAAGGAAGAAACACAACTGTACATAAATTATCCGCTCATCAATAGCATCAATAAGTGGTATGGTTACCTCAACCTTCTTGAACATTTGAAGCATGTTCAAATCAAATTCCGGTGTTTTCTTTGCCTTCTTCACCATGGAAGGGAATGGAATAGGAATGGACTCATCTACTATAGCTTTCCTCTTGGGTTCCTTGAGGTTTACTCCTTCTTCCTCATGCCTTTTGTCTACCACCTCTTCTTCATGTGTAGCTTCAACAACCACTTCTTCCTCATAAATGTCTCCCATGACCCTTGGAGGTATCTCTTCCAATGTAGTCCCTGATCGTAGAGTGATGGCATTGAGACCACCCTTTGGGTTTGGTTGTGGTTGGGATGGAAGGTTAGAAGAGCTTAAGGGTTGGTTGGTGTTGTTGTTGGGAGTTGAGGGTTGGTTTGACATGGCCATATTTGAAAGCATGTTGGTAAAGTTAGCCAATTGAGCGCCCAAGGCATCAAATTGATCCTTGTTGCTCTCGTCCCATTTTTCCATGGCGGCTCTAAGCTCATCAACTTAATTGTTGGAAGATGGAGGAGTTTAGTTGGATTGTTGTCTATGGTGTGGTGCTTGGTACTTGGTGTAGTTGTTTTGGTGCTTGGTACATCGATGGGAATCCTCTGATCTGCGCGGATGCATCCATCCTCGCGCGCCACTTCCAGCTATCCTCATCCACGCGTGCGCATGGAGTGCGCGTGCGCACCAATGCTGAATTTCCCAAAACCCAAATCTTCATGTTCCTTCCTTTTGTTCATGCTTTCTTTCTCTCTTCTAGGCCATTCTTACCCTATTGATTCTGAAATCACTCAACAAATACATCACGGCATCGAATGTAATAAAAGAGGATCAAAATATAGCAATTTTAAGGCAAAATAAGCATGTTTTTCATCATGGAGTAATATTAGGAAGTGAACACAAAACCATGTATTTTTTGTGAATAAGTGTGAGAAATATTGACAAAACCTCCCAAATTCTACACAATATAAACCACAAAATTGGGGTTTATCACTCCGCTGATATCTTGTTTAAGCCTGCCTTCGACAAGCTAGGGTTAGAAGAAAAGGAGTTAAGAGCATACCTCGACACCCTTTTCGAGTTGGGAGACCCACCCATTTGACCTCTTGGTTTCATTCTGTTGCACACCACTTTTGGTAAAGGAATGAAATCCGGAACATTGAGTATAGACTACATTGTAGTTGACATAAGTTCAACCTACAATGTCTTGATAGGTCGGACGGCATTAAACCGACTTGATGCAGGTCTCTGTCCCTCTTCTCTGTATGAAGTTCCCAACTCCAGAGGGAATAGCCACTGTAAGAGGTGCTATAATAAAAGCTTTAACCTGTGTGGATGTACGAAGGGAAAAGTGGTCAATACCATTGAACTCAGAGGTGTCCAAACACAAGAAAAGATGAGATTACAACCCGATGGGAAAATAGAAGATGTGAAAATCGAGACCAAGATGGAAAAACTACAAGCATAGGAGCCAACTTGGATAATGAATTGAAAGCAGATCTTATCAAGCTCTTGCAAATGAATTCCGATGTGCCCGGAATTCACTCCAACCTCAAGAGTCACAAACTTGCTATTTATCCGGGCTCACGACCTGTATAACAAAAACAACGAAAGCTCGGCCTCGAAAGAGCACAAGTCATCGAAGAATAGGTCCAAGCTTTGTTAGAGGCCGGATTCATAAAGGAAGTAACGTACCCCTTATGGTTGGAAAACATAGTGTTTGTGAAGAAACAAAATGAAAAATAGAGAATGTGTGTCAACTATACGGCCTCAATAAGGCTTGTCCTAAAGATCCATACCATCTTCCTAGCACCGATGCTTTGGTGGATTTGGCTTCAAGGTACAGATACCTGTCCTTTACGGATGCTTATTCGAGATATAACCAAATCCCATTGTACAAATCGGACCAAGAGAAAACTTGTTTCATCACCCCAAGAGCTAATTATTGTTATATAGTAATGCCATTCGGATTAAAAATGCTAGATCCACTTACCAGAGGTTAATGAAAAAAGTATTCTCCTCTCAACTTGAAAAAATGATGGAAGTTTACATCAACGATATGCTTGTAAAAACCAAGGAAGAACATAGCCTGTTGTCTGACCTCACAAAAGTATTCAACACGATAAGGCAGCATGGGATGAGATTAAATCCCACAAAGTGCACCTTTGCAGTAAAAGCTAGTAAGTTCCTGGGATTCATACTCAATCAGAGAGGCATCAAAGCCAACCCAGAAAAATACAAAGCCATTATGGAAATGAAGAGTCTAACTTGCTTAAAAGAAGTCTCACATTTAAACGATATGCTGGCAGCTTGTCTAAATTTCTGGCCGGGTCAGCTTTAAAATCTTTACCTTTGCTCACCATCCTCATGAAAGGACACTAGTTTTAGGGGACCCAAGATTGTGAGCAAGCTTTCTAAGACTTCAAAAAAATTCTTGAGTCAACCACCAATTCTGACCCGAACTAAAGTAGGAGAAGAACTCGTGTTGTATTTGGCCGTTGCGGACAAAGCCATAGCGAAGACCCTTGTCCAAGAAGACAAAGAAGGACAAAAACCTATTTACTTCAAAAGTAAAGCGTTGTAGGGGCAAAATTGATCTACCAAAGAATAGAAAGATTTTCCTTTGCCCTCGTCTTGGCTTCTAGAAGGCTTTAACCTTACTTCCAAGCCCACAATATTAAAATCCAAACTAATAAGCCTATGAAGCATATCCTTTAGAAGACAAACATTACAGGTCGGATGCTATAATGGGCTGTGGATCTATCCGAGTTCGATCTTAAATATGAAACCTGGACAACAAACAAGACTTAATATTTTGCCAACTTCCTGGCCGAGTACATAGGAGAGCACCAAGGAAGCCCAACAAGCTGGAGCTTATATGTGGACGGGTCGTCCAACAAAGCTGGAAGCAAGGCTAGGAGTCATTCTCTAGAATGAAGAAGGAACATTAGTAGAGCTCTCGCTAAAATTTGAATTTCCTTCCTCCAACAACCAAGCCTAGTTTGAAGCTATGATAGTTGGCTTAAAACTAGCCAAAAAAGTAGGAGCATTAAAGGTTATCGTGTTTAGTGACTCTGAAGTAATAACCTCTTAGATAAATGGGGATTACCACACCAAAGATCCCAACTTGTAGAGATACTTGGAGAAAACACTAGAGGAACTTGGACAATTCTAGGAAATAGAAGTCAGACACATAGATCAGGAACTTAATTGCCGATCCGATGCCCTTTCCGAATTGGCCAGCACTAAGCAAGGAGCAATAAAAAAAGTCTAATATAGGAAACTCTACATACACCATCAGTGGCCAAGGAAGTCGATAAATTGGATGCATTAATAGTCTCCAATCTAAACTTAGGTTGGATAACTCCTATTATTGAATACCTCAAATTCGATATCATCCCTAAATAAGAAAGGGAAGCAATGATGCCCTTAAAGGAAGCACAAAACTATGCTCTGGTCCATACCGTCTTCAATAAAAGAGGAGTATCTACACCTTTACTAAAATACGTCCCGACCTCCAAGACTGAGGAAGTCTTAGAAGAAGTCCATAGTGGTATCTGCAGAAACCACTTAGGAGCACGGTCACTAGCTAAGAAGGTGATACAAGCTGGCTTCTTTTAGCCAAATTTACAAAGGGAGGCAGCCGACTTTATCAAAAAGTGCCCAACCTGCCAAATGCATTCTAATTTCCATGTGGCACCACCAGAAGAGCTCATCAGTGTCACCTCACCATGACCTTTTGCAAAATGGGGTCTGGACATGCTCAGACTGTTTTCTCTGCCACCCGAACGGGTAAAATACCTCATAGTTGGGATTGACTATTCCTCTAAGTGGATTGAGACAGAACCTCTAGCAACCATCACATCTCAAAAAAGTGAGAGATTCCTGTACAAAATTATCATCACCCGATTTGGAGTTTTGTATTCCATCACTACGGACAATGGTACTCAATTCACTAACTCGGCCATTAAAAGCTTGATGGCAAGCCTCAAGATTAAATACCAATTCACATCGGTAGAGCACTAGTGCACGAAAATTGTGATTCACACTTTTCACATCTCCGCACAACTAACCAGCAAGTGCACTGGGTCATCCAAGTAATACCTTACGTGAGTAAGGGTCGATCCCACAGAGATTGTCGGCTTGAAGTAAGCTATGGTCATCCTTGTAAATCTCAGTCAGGCAGATTTAAATGGTTATGAGGTTTTGATCATTAAAATATAAATAAAACATAAAATAAAATAAAGTTACTTATATAATTCATTGGTGGGAATTTCAAATAAGTGTTTGGAGATGCTTTGTTGCTTCTGAACCTTCGCTTTCCTATTGCCTTCTTCCAACCATGCGTTACTTCCTTCCATGGCAAGCTGTAAGATCCTCTCAGTGAAAATGGTCCTCTACAGTTTCTGCACGGCTAATCAACTATTGGATTTCTCGCCTCGGATGAAATATACTAGGTACAGCTACTGCATGGCTAATCATCTGTCGGTTTCCGCTAGCGTCGGAATAGAATCTATTGGTCCTTTTGCACACTGTCACTGTGCCCAACATTTGCAGGTTTGAAGCTCGTCATAGTCATCCCTTCCTGGATCCTATTCGGAATACCATAGACAAGGTTTAGACTTTTCGGATCCCAGGAATGCTGCCAATATTTCTAGCCTATGCGACGAAGATACTAATCTCATGGACTCGGTCCGTGTATTAGATATCCAAGAGAATATACTCCAGCTGTCGTCCAATGACTACGTTGAACATCGTGTAGACCGCTTTGTGGTTGTCAGGCACGCGATCTTGGCTAAGCGAGTAATGAAGATTGGGTGATTGTCACGGGTCACCCCTTTATTCTGACTTAAGTGAATTAAGTACGAGAGTATATCTTAGAGAAGTAGGCGTGAATTGAATAGAAAACAGTAGTAATTGCATTAATTCATGAAGAACAGCAGAGCTCCACACCTTAATCTATGGGGTGTAGAAACTCCACCCTTGGAAATACATAAGTGAAAGAAGGTCTAGGCATGGCCGTGAGGCCAGCCTCCAAACATGTACAATGGTGTATAAGATCAAAGTGATCAAAACATATTCCAAAGATATAAAATAAATCTCTAAAAGTAGTTTTTATACAAAACTAGTAACCTAGGGTTTACAGAAAATGAGTAACTAAGTGCAGATAGTGCAGAAATCCACATTCCGGGACCCACTTGGTGTGTGCTTGGGCTGAGCATTGAGCTTTACACGTGCATAGGCTGTTCCTGGAGTTAAACACCAGCTTTGGTGCCAGTTTGGGCGTTTAACTCCAATTCTGGTGCCAGTTTGGGCATTTTACTCCAAGATGTTTTAGGCTGGTTTTGGACGCCAGTTTGGGCCATCAAATCTCGGGCAAAATATGGACTATTATATAGTTCTGGAAATCCCAGGATGTCTACTTTCCAACGCAATTGAGAGAGCACCAATTGGGCTTCTGTAGCTGCAGAAAATCTATTTCGAGTGCAGTAGGGTCAGATTCCAACAGCATCTGCAGTCCTGTTTCAGCCTCTGAATTAGATTTTTGCTCAGGTCCCTCAATTTCAGCTAGAAAGTACCTAAAATCACAAAAAAACACACAAACTCATAGTAAAGTCTAGAAATGTGATTTTTGAATAAAAACTAATAAAAATATAATAAAAAGTAACTAAAACATACTAAAAACTATGTAAAAATAATGCCAAAAAGGGTATAAATTATCCGCTCATCACAACACCAAACTTAAATTGTTGCTTGTCCCCAAGCAACTAAAAAAAAAATAGGATAAAAATAAGAGAATATACAATGAATTCCAAACTTATTAATGAACTTAGTTCCAATTAGATGAGCAGGACTTGTAGCTTTTTTGCTTCTGAACAGTTTTGGCATCTCACTTTATCCTTTGAAGTTCAGAATGATTGGCATCTATAGGAACTCAGAATTCAGATAGTGTTATTGATTCTCTTAGTTCAGTATGTTGATTCTTGAACACAGCTACTTTATGAGTCTTGGCCGTGACCCTAAGCATTTTGTTTTCCAGTATTACCACCAGATACATAAATGCCACAGACACATAACTGGGTGAAGCTTTTCAGATTGTGACTCAGCTTTGCTAAAGTCCCCAGTTAGAGGTGCCCAGAGCTCTTAAGCACACTCTTTTTGTTTAGGACCATGACTTTAACCGCTCAGTCTCAAGCTTTTCACTTGACACCTTCACGCCACAAGCACATGGTTAGGGACAGCTTGGTTTAGCCGCTTAGGCCAGGATTTTATTCCTTTGGGCCCTCCTATCCATTAATGCTCAAAGCCTTAGGTCCTTTTTACCCTTGCCTTTTGGTTTAAAGGGCTATTGGCTTTTTTCTGCTTGCATTTTCTTTTTCTTTCTTTTTTCTTTTTTCTTTTTTTTTTGCCATTTTTTTCTCTTTTTTTTCCGTAAGCTTTTCACTGCTTTTTCTTGCTTCAAGAATCAATTTTATGATTTTTCAGATTGTCAATATGATTTCTCCTTTTTCATTATTCTTTCAAGAGCCAACAATTTTAACATTCATAAACAACAAATTCAAAAATATGCACTGTTCAAGCATTCATTTAGAAAATAAAAAGTATTGCCACCACATCAAAATAATTAAACTAATTTCAAGATAGAATTCGAAATCATGTACTTCTTGTTCTTTTGCAAATAAAAACATTTTTCATTTAAGGTGAAGGATTCATAGGACATTCATAGCTTTAAGACATAGACACTAGACACTAATGATCATGTAATAAAGATACAAACATAGACAAAACATAAAGCATAATTTTCGAAAAACAGAAAAATAAGAACAAGGAAATTAAAGAACGGGTCCACCTTAGTGATGGCAGCTAGTTCTTCCTCTTGAAGATCTTATGGAGTGCTAGAGCTCCTCAATGTCTCTTCCTTACCTTTGTTGCTCCTCCCTCATGGCTCTTTGGTTCTTTCTGATTTCATTGAGGATAATGGAGTGCTCTTGGTGCTCCATCCTTAGTTGCCCCATGTTGGAACTCAATTCTCCTAAGTAGGTGTTGATTTGCTCCTAATAGTTTTGTGGAGGAAAGTGCATCCCTTGAGGCATCTAAGGGATTTCTTGATGAGGAATTTCCTCATTCTCTTGTTGAGGTCCATGAGTGGGCTCTCTTGTTTGCTCCATCCTTTTTTTAGTAATGGGCTTGTCCTCATCAATGAGGATGTCTTCCTCTATGACAAGTCCAACTGAATTAAATAGGGTACAGATGAGATGAGGGAAGGATAACCTTGCCAAAGTAGAGGGCTTATCCGCCACCTTGTAGAGTTCTAGGGATATGATATAATGAACTTCTACTTCCTCTCCAATCATGATGCTATGGAGCATGATAACCCGGTCTATTGTGACTTCAGACCGGTTGCTAGTAGGAATGATAGAGCGTTGGATGAACTCCAACCATCCCTTAGCCACGGATTTGAGGTCAAGCCTTCTTAGTTGAACCGGCTTGCCTCTTGAGTCTCTCTTCCAGTCCAATAGGACTTGGTCCAACCTTTGATCAAAGTTGACCCTTCTAGTGAAAGGGTGAGGATCTCCTTGCATCATTGGCAAGTTAAATACCAACCTCACATTTTCCAGACTGAAATCCAAGTAATTCCCCCGAACCATTGTGAGCTAATTCTTTGGTTCGGGTTCACACTTTGATCATGGTTCTTAGCGATCCATGCATTAGCATAGAACTCTTGAACCATTAAGATTCCGACTTGTTGAATGGGGTTGGTGAGAGTTTTCCAACCTCTTCTTTGAATCTCATGCCGGATCTCCGGATATTCACTCTTTTTGAGCTTGAAGGTGACCTCGGGGATCACCTTTTTCTTGGCCATAACTACATAGAAGTGGTCTTGATGGACCTTTGAGATGAATCTCTCCATCTTCCATGACTCAGAGGTGGAAGCTATTAACTTCCTTTTCCTCTTTCTAGAGGTTTCTCTGGTCTTAGGTGACATTGATGGTTATGGAAAAATAGAAAAGCAGAGCTTTTTCCACACCAAACCCACCCATTCTCACACGAATTCCCTTAAAAACTTGGTGCACGGAAACCGTGATTCACACTTTTCACATCTCCGCACAACTAACCAACAAGTGCACTGGGTCGTCCAAGTAATACCTTACGTGAGTAAGGGTTGATCCCACGAAGATTGTCGGCTTGAAGCAAGCTATGGTCATCCTTGTAAATCTCAGTCAGGCGGATTCAAATGGTTATGAGGTTTTGATAATTAAAATATACATAAAACATAAAATAAAATAAAATAAAGTTACTTATGTAATTCATTGGTGGGAATTTCAGATAAGCGTCTGGAGATGCTTTGTTGCTTTTGAACCTCTGCTTTCCTATTGCCTTCTTCCAACCATGCGTTACTTCCTTCCATGGCAAGCTGTAAGATCCTCTCAGTGAAAATGGTCATCTACAGTTTCTGCACTGCTAATCAACTATCGGATTTCTCGTCTCGGATGAAAAATACCAGGTACAGCTACCGCATGGCTAATCATCTGTCGGTTTCCACTAGCGTCAGAATAGAATTCATTGATCCTTTTGCACACTGTCACTGCGCCCAACATTCACAGGTTTGAAGCTCGTCACAGTCATCCCTTCCCAGATCCTACTCGAAATACCACAGACAAGGTTTAGACTTTCCGGATCCTAGGAATGCTACCAATAATTCTAGCCTATACCACGAAGATACTAATCTCACGGACCCGGTCTGTGTATTAGATATCGAAGAGAATATACTCTAGCTGTCGTCCAATGACTATATTGAACATCATGTAGACCGCTTTGTGATTGTCAGGCATGCGATCTTGGCTAAGCGAGTAACTCACCCCTTCATTCTGACTTAACTGAATTAAGTACGAGAGTATATCTTGGAGAAGAAGTAGGCGTGAATTGAATAGAAAACAGTAGTAATTGCATTAATTCATGAAGAACATCAGAGCTCCACACCTTAATCTATGGGGTGTAGAAACTCTACCGTAGAAAATACATAAGTGAAAAAGGTCTAGGCATGGCCGAATGGCCAGCCCCAAAACGTGAACAATGGTCTATGATAGTATTCCAAAGATTCCAAAGTGATCAAAAGATATTCCAAAGTTATAAAATAAATCTCTAAAAGTAGTTTTTATACTAAACTAGTAACCTAGGGTTTACAGAAAATGAGTAACTAAGTACAGATAGTGCAGAAATCCACTTCCGGGGCCCACTTGGTGTGTGCTTGGGCTGAGCATTGAGCTTTACACGTACATAGGCTGTTTCTGGAGTTAAACGCCAGCTTTGGTGCCAGTTTGGGCATTTTACACC
The DNA here is from genome assembly GCF_000816755.2 of Arachis ipaensis. NCBI lineage: Eukaryota > Viridiplantae > Streptophyta > Magnoliopsida > Fabales > Fabaceae > Arachis > Arachis ipaensis. Next base: position 58,578,399 of record NC_029786.2, on the reverse strand, counting down.
AAGATATTTTAGGATGGCTTTGGACGCCAGTTTGAGCCATCAAATCTCGGGCAACGTATGGACTATTATATATTGATGGAAAGCCCAGGAGGTCTACTTTCTAACGCAATTGAGAGCAAGCCAATTGGGCTTCTGTAGCACCAGAAAATCCATTTCGAGTGCAGCAGGGTCAGAATCCAACAGCATCTGCAGTCCTTTTTCAGCCTCTGAATCAGATTTTTGCTTAGGTCCCTCAATTTCATCCAGAAAATACCTAAAATCACAGAAAAACACACAAACTCATAGTAAAGTCCAGAAATGTGATTTTTGAATAAAAACTAATAAAAATATTATAAAAATAGGTTCCATTAATGGTTATAGAAAAATAGAAAAGCAGAGCTTTTTCCACACCAAACTTAAAAGGTTTGCTCGTCCTCGAGCAAAAGAAGAAAGAAAGGAGTAGAAGAAGAAGAAATGGAGGAGATGGAGGAGATGGTGGCGAAACGGGCCGAATCTGCCGGGTCAAACCGCCAAAACCGCCAAAAAAGGCAGGTCGGGACGAGATTTTAAACCCGCTAAATTTTAAAAACCCGCCAAAACCGCGGGCCAAGGCGGGGCGGGGCGGGCTGGCCCGGCGGGCTGACATATTGTTTTTTTTAGGGTAATTCCGTAAATTTGCAAGTGATATATAAATAGGAAAATTAGGTTTTCCTTCTCCTCCTTCCCACAAACAGCCGGCCCTAGCCCCCCTAACCCTTCGTCCCTTACTAGTTACTCCCTTCCCTGACCGGCTGACCCTGACTCCCTGAGATGCCAGAGATGGTGAGACCTCAGACCGACGAACCCTGACCCCCAGCTTCATCCTTCAACAGCTCAGCTCCCTCGTATGTCCTTACTCCTTGGCAGACCCACACCCGTGACACCCACACCCACACGGTGCTACTGCAGACTGCGGAACTGCCTCGCCTCAGTGCCTCCTGCTCAGCTACACCCACACGGCAGACGGCATACCCACACGGCCACACCCGACCTAACGCAGTAACGCCGGTCACTCAGCTCAGCCACACCCACACCCCAGACGGCCAGACCTTTGACCTTCATCCCTTTCGGCGTTCGTTGACCCACTCCCTCCTCCCTCGCTCCTCCTCACTCCTCAGCAGCTCGGCTCCCTCCTCACTTGCTCCTCCCTGCGGCGGCCTTTCCTCACTCGCTCCTCTCTGGCGCCTCTGCCTTTCGCCTTCCTTTCTCTCCTCCTGTCGTCGTCGGCAGCTTTGTCTCGTCGGTGCCTCTGCTCGGCGGTTCTGTGACTGGCGGACTCCTGGAATCGCTCCTCTCTCCTCCTCTTCCTACTCGACGGCTCTGCCATTACTATTAGTAAATGATTTACATTTTACAGTTGCTGAATAAGTGAATATGTATGTGACAAATCTGATGATGATGTTTATCTTAGCAAAAATGATTTTCTGATTCCTCACATCGTCATTCTCAAGAGTCAAGATCAGTTACTGTTATTACTTATTATTGTTATTATTTTTTCCATGTCAATTCGTTCAGCCTGATTTCAGTTTTCTGCAACTGGGTATTATTGTTTGATTATGTTTGAATATTGTTTTTCTGCCTGATTTGAGTTTTCTGCAACTGGGTATTATTGTTTGATTATATTTGAATATTGTTTTTCAGCCTGATTTGAGTTTTCTGCAACTGGGTATTATTGTTTGATTATGTTTGAATATTGTTTTTCAGCCTGATTTGATTATGTTTCTGCAACTAGGTATTATTTAGTTAGTACTAAATTACTTATTGATTATGTTTGATTATTGTTTGAATATTTTTGACTGATTTAAATATTTTTATGTATTGAGATTATTTAGATTGAGCTGTTGATTCTGCAATGGATAATTCTGTCTCTATGGAAGTTGATGGTCGGAATGCAACACAAAATCCTGAAAATATGGAAAGATCTGAAACGACTGAAGATATTAAAAAGAAAAAGACGAAGGCAACAACATCTGATGTGTGGAGATATTTCACAAAGCTGGGACCTGGTGATGATGGAATAGATCGTGCTCAATGTGATGGATGCAAACAGAAGTTTAAGGCTGGTGGTAAACAATATGGGACATCGACACTTAAGCGTCATTTGGACAGGTGCGTGAAAATAGACTTCGAGGATATTGGTCAAACTTTGATAGAAATGCAAAATAAAATGGGGGCTCTCAAGATAGATAATCATGTATCGCGTGAGATGTTTGCTGCCTTTGTGATTGATTGTGATGTTCCCTTTTCTATTGTTGATAATCAGAAATTTAGGAATTGGATAAAATACATCAGTCCAACTCTAGGCCTAATTACTAGAAATACTCTTAAGGAGGATGTGCTGAAAATTTACTTAAGGGAAAAAGATAAGCTTAAAAGTACTTTATTAGCCATTCCTAATAGAGTTTGTTTGACTTCTGATTTGTGGACATCCATCACTACAAAAGGTTATTTATGCCTAACTGCTCACTTTGTTGATTTGAATTGGAAATTGCAAAGTAAAATTTTGAGTTTTTGTCATATGCCTCCTCCTCACACGGGATTTGAATTGTCTTCCAAGATTTTTGAGCTTTTAAATGAATGGAGAATTGAAAAGAAGATTATGACTCTTACACTAGATAACGCATCTGCTAATGATACATGCCAATATCATTTGAAAAGTACATTAAATATGCATGATTGGTTGTTGTGTGATGGGGAGTTCTTTCATATTCGTTGTTCTGCTCATATCTTGAATCTTATTGTGCAAGATGGATTAAAAATTGCTCATGATGCATTGGATAAGATTAGGGAAAGTGTGAAATATGTAAGGGGATCGGAGAGTATAATGATAAGGTTTAAAGAATGTGTTTTAGTGATTCAGGATTTGACTTTTACAAGTGGGTTGCATCTAGATGTTACTACTCGATGGAATTCTATGTACATTATACTCGAAAGTGCTATCAAGTATCGAAAGACCTTTGAGTATTTGAAGGCAACCGACCATGCTTATAAGTATTGTCCTTCGGTTGATGAATGTGGGAGAGCTGAAAAGATATGTGAATTTTTATACCCCTTTTATGAAACTACTAATTTGATTTCTGGCACATCTTACCCTACTTCAAATTTGTATTTTCTACAAGTCTATCATATTCAATGTGTTTTGATGGGTAGTTTGAGAAGTGAAGATGAGCTTCTAAGGAGCATGGGAGAAAAGATGATGAACAAATTTAAGAAGTATTGGGAAAAGTATAGTGTCATTCTTGCATTTGGTGCTATTCTTGATCCTAGACTTAAGATTTCTACTTTAGAGCTTATGTATGAAGAGATTGATGTTGAGACTGCAAAAGGGAAGGTGGAACATGTGAAAAAGAAATTATATAAGCTTTTTGAAAAATATGACAAAAATTCTCTTCCAACTGTTCAAGCACAAGGACCTAGTAATCAATCTTCATCCATGGCCCATACCCCTGAAAGTGCAAGCAAGAAGCGACTTGCGATTATTGGCGTAAGTAATGTCTAACATATTTAAATTCTCTTATTAATTGACATTATTCTATCTTAACAAGATGTGATTATTTGATTTATTTCTATTTTGATAGAAATTGATGAAACGAAACCATCAAGCTGAGGTCTCTAGTGGAAAGAATCCACTTGATACATACTTGGAGGAGCCACTTTTGTCAAAGGATTGCTTTGAAGATTTAGATGTTTTGGAATGGTGAAAATTATATGAGAGTCGTTATCCGAAGTTATCAATCATGGCACGTGACTTATTGAGTATTCCAATTACTACGGTTGCATCGGAATCTGCCTTTAGTATTGGAGCTCATGTCATTAACAAATATAGAAGTCGAATGTTGCCAGAAAATGTTGAGGCTGTGATTTGTACTCGCAATTGGAATAAAGGCTTTGTTGATGGTAATTACATTGTTAGTTACTAATTTAATATTTATATGACATTTAAGTATTTATATCTTGTTCTAAATTCGGGTATTCTTCTAATTGTAGGTGAAGGCGGAGGTGAAGAGGTGAATCCTCAAGGTGCTAGGCAAGGCGGTGTTTCAACTTCTGGATCAGATTCAAATTTTGTTGATTTAGAAGTTGATAATTGATTTATGTGTGTTGATTTAAGGGTTTTTTGGGTATCTTGTTGATTTATGAATTATGTTGTGTTTTGTTTGAATTATAGTAGGATTTATGTGTGGATTATATGTTTGTTTTGTTATTATTATGCACTTATGTTTGAGACTTTGAGAGTTGAGACTTATTATTTGTTATGTTATTTTTATTATTGTTAATTTCAATCAAAAAAATTATTATGTTCAATTATAATTTTTTTATGCATTAATAATTAATTTAGAATATTACTCTATATATTAAAAAACTAATTCGATGAAATAATTTTATTATAAAATAAAATAATTGTTAGTTCTTAGTGCGTCGGCCAAGGGGGAAGAAGTGTTTGTGATGTGTGAAAGTGGAGGTAGTGAGGAGGGGGATTTATAGGGTAGGAGAGAGAGGGAATCCGTGTGAGAATAGGTGGGTTTGGGAGGGAAATGGTTTGAATTTGAATGGTGAGGTAGATGGGGTTTATGATGGATGGATGTGAGTGGTGAAGAGGATATGGGGAAGATGGTAGGATTTGATAGGTGAATGGTGTTTGGGGAGGAGGTATTGAGGTGATTGGTCAAGGGTATTTGGGGAAGAGTGTTATGGAAAGGTGTGACGAGGAGAGAAGAAGAGGTGGTGTAGGTGGGGATCCTGTGGGATCCACAAATCCTGATGTGTCAAGGAATTCTGCTCCCTGCACCAATTTGGCATTCAAATGCCCTCTGTGTGACAATTCTGGCATTAAACGCCAGCTCTGCTACCTTTCCTGGCATTAAACGCCAGTTTGCTGCCCCTTTTTGGCGTTTAACGCCAGCCAAACACCCCTTACTGGCGTTAAACGCCAGTTTGTCTGCCATTTCTGGCGTTTAACGCCAGCCAGATGCCAGACACCCTTTTCTGGCGTTAAACGCCCAGAGTGCTGCCCATTCTAGCGTTTAACGCCCATAATGCTGCCAGACTGGGCGTTAAACGCCCATTCTGCTATCCTTACTGGCGTTTAAACGCCAGTAAGCCTGTCCTCCAGGGTGTGCTATTTTTGATGCTGTTTTTTTTTTATTTTTGCTTTAATTCTGCAGTTGTTTGTATGACTTCATATGATCATCAACCTAAAGAAAACATAAAATGACAATGGAATATAAATAAATATAGTTAAATAACATTGGGTTGCCTCCCAACAAGCGCTTCTTTAATGTTAATAGCTTGACAGTGAGCTCTTAAAGAGCTTCACAGAGACTCAGAGCTTGATGATGGACTCCCAACACCAAACTTAGAAGTTGAGTGTGGGGGCTCTATTTGACTCTGTATTGAGAGAAGCTTTTCATGCTTCCTCTCCATTATTATAGAAGAAGATCCTTGAGCCTGAAATACAAGGTAGTCCTCATTCAATTGAAGGACTTACTCTCCTCTATCCACATCAATCACAGCTCTTGTTGTGGCTAGGAAGGGTCTTCTAAGGATGATGGATTCATCCTCTTCCTTCCCAGTGTCTAGGATTATGAAATCAACAGGGATTTAAAAACCTTCAACCTTCACTAAGACATCCTCTACAAATCCATAAGCATGTTCCTTGAATTGTCTGCCATCTCTAATGAGATTCTTGCAGCTTGTACCTCAAAGATCCCTAGTTTCTCCATTACAAAGAGTGGCATGAGGTTTATACTTGAACCAAGGTCACACAGAGCCTTCTTAAAGGTCATGATGCCTATAATGCAAGGTATTAAAAACTTTCTGGGATCCGGTTTCTTCTGAGATAATTTCTGTTGAGCCAATGTATTTAGTTCATTGATGAGCAATAGAGATTCAACCTCCCAAGTCTCATTACCAAATAACTTGGCATTCAGCTTCATGATTGCTCCTAGATGTTGAGCAACTTGCTCTTCAGTAAAATCTTCAACCTCTTCAGAGGAAGAATACTCATCAGAGCTCATGAATGGCAACACTAAGTTCAGTGGAATCTCTATGGTCTCTATATGAGCTTCAGATTCCTTTGGTCCCTCATTAGGGAACTCCTTAGTGGTCAGTGGACGTCCATTGAGGTCTTCCTCATTGGAAATCACTGCCTTTTGACTCTCTCCAAGTTCGGCCATGTTGGACGTGTTTATGGCCTTGCACTCTCTTTTTGGATTTTCTTCTGTATTGCTTGGGAGAGTACTAGGAGGAGTTTCAGCCACTCTTTTACTCAGTTGACCCACTTGTGCCTCTAAATTTCTAATGGAGGACCTTGTTTCAATCATAAAACTGAGAGTGGTCTTGGATAGATCAGAGACTATGGTTGCTAAATCAGAGGGGCTCTGCTTAGAATTCTCTGTATGTTGCTCAGAAGATGATGGAAAAGGCTTGCTATTGCCAAACCTATTTTTCCCACTATTGAAGCCTTGATTAGTCTTCTATTGATCCTTCCATGAGAAATTTGGAAGATTCCTCCATGAAGAATTATAGGTGTTTCCATAGGATTCTCCCATGTAGTTTACCTCTTCCATTGCAGGATTCTTAGGGTCATAAGCTTCTCCTTCAGGGGAGGCTTCTTTAGTACTGCCTGATGCAGCTTACATTTTGGTCAGACTCTGAGAAATCATATTGACTTGCTGAGTCAATATTTTGTTCTGTGCTAATATGGCATTCAGAGTATCAATCTCAAGAACTCCTTTCTTCTGAGTTGTCCCATTATTCACAGGATTTCTTTCAGAAGTATACATGAACTGGTTATTTGCAACCATTTTAATGAGTTCTTGGGCTTCTGCAGGCATCTTTTTCAGATGAAAAGATCCATCAGCAGAGTGGTCTAATGACATCTTGGACAATTCAGACAGACCATCATAGAATATACATAAGATGCTCCATTCTGAAAGCATGTCAGAAGGACACCTTCTGATCAGTTTCTTGTATCTTTCCCAAGCTTCATAGAGGGATTCACCTTCCTTCTGTTTGAAGGTTTGGACTTCCACTCTAAGCTTGCTCAACTTTTAAGGTGGAAAGAATTTGGCCAAGAAAGCATTGACCAACTTTTCTCATGAGTTCAGGCTTTCTTTAGGTTGTGAGTCCAACCATATCCTAGCTATGTCTCTTACAGCAAAGGGAAAAAGCATAAGTCTGTAGACCTCAGGATTAACCCCATTGGTCTTAACAGTGTCAGAGATTTACAAGAATTCAGCTAAGAACTTATAAGGATCTTCCAATGGAAGTCCATGAAACCTGCAATTCTGCTGCATTAGAGAAACTAATTGAGGCTTAAGCTCAAAGTTGTTTGCTCCAATTGCAGGAATTGAGATGCTTCTTCCATAGAAGTCAGAAGTGGGTGCAGTAAGTGACCAAGCATCTTCCTTGCATCTCCACCATTGTTGTTATTTTCGGCTGCCATGTCTTCTTCTTTTTCGAAAATTTCTGTAAGGTCCTCTCCAAAGTGTTGTGATTTAGCTTCTCTTAGCTTCCTCTTCAGAGTCCTTTCAGGTTCAGGATCAGCTTCAACAATAATGTTCTTATCCTTGTTCCTGCTCATATGAAAAAGAAGAGAACAGAAAAGAAGAGGAATCCTCTATGTCACAGTATAGAGATTCCTTTATGTGAGTAGAAGAATAGAAGAATAGAACGAAGAAGGGAGAAGAAGGAGAATTCGAACACAGAGAGAGGGAGAGGGTTCGAATTATAAGAAGAGGAGAGGTGTTAGTAAATAAATAAATAAATAGAAAGAGATGAGAGATTGAAGAGTATTCGAAAATTAATAAAATAAAAATATTTTTGTTTTTATTTTAATTTTTAGTTAGAATTTGAAAATTAAGAAGAAAATTAAAATTAAATTAAAATTTAAAACAATTAGTTAATTAAAAGGAATTTTGAAAAAGGGGTTAGTGATTTTCGAAAATTAGAGAGAGAGAAAAGTAGTTAGGTGGTTTTGAAAAAGATAAGAAATAGTAAAACAAACAAAAAGTCCAGTAGTTAATTGAAAAAGATTTGAAAATCAATTTTGAAAAGATAAGATGTTAGAAAAAGATTTGAAATTAAGTTTTGAAAACGATATAATTGAAAGATATGATTGAAATTTATTTTGAAAAAGATTTGAAAAAGAAATTAAAAAGATTTGATTTTTGAAATTAAAGTTGATTACTTGACTAACAAGAAACTAAAAGATATGTTTCTAGAATTTAAAGATTGATCCTTTCTTAATAGGCAAGTAACAACTTGAAAATTTTTGACTCAAAACATTAATTGTTAGCATTAATTTCGAAAATATGAAATAAAAATAAGAAAAAGATTTTGAAAATTTATTTTGGAAAATTTTCGAAAATATTTAGAAGAAAAAAATGAAAAAGATTTGATTTTTGAAAAAAAAGATTTGAAAAGATAAAATTTTTAGATTAAAATTTTTGACTTAACTGAAAAAAATATATGATTTTGAAAATTTTTTGACTAATTTAATGCAAGATTTAGAAAATTATGAAATAAAATTAAGGAAAAGATTTCGAAAATTATGAAATAAGATTTTTGAAAATATTAAAAGAAAAATGAAAAAGATTTTGAAAAATTTTAAGAAATTCGAAAATATGAAAGAAAAATAAAAAAGAGATTTAAAAAGATAGAATTTTTAAATTGAAATTTTAACTTGACTAATAAGAAACAATAAATTTTAAAAATGTTTGACCAAATCAACCCAAAAATTCGAAATTTATGAGTAAAATAAGGAAATATTTTATTTTTGATTTTTTTGAATTAATGAAGAGAGAGAAAAACATCAAAATGATGCAAAACATAAACATTTAAGATCAAAACTAATAATGCATGCAATAACACTTTGAATGTCAAGATGAACACCAAGAACACTTTGAAGATCATGATGAACATCAAGAAAATATTTTCAAAAATTTTTAAGAAAAGAAAAACATGCAAGACACCAAACTTAGAAATTTTTAAACTTTAGACACTAATAATTCAAAAATGCATATGAAAAACAAGAAAAGACACTAAACAAGAAAAATTAAAGATCAAACTAGGAAAATTATCAAGAACAACTTGAAGATCAAAGAAGAATACAATGCCTGAATTTTCGAAAATTTAAGAAAATTAAAAGAATGCAATTGACACCAAACTTAAAATTTGACACAAGACTTAAACAAGAAACACAATTTTTTTTGGTTTTTTATGGTTTTATTAAAAAAATTTTTGAATTTTTCGAAATTAAAAATAAAAAGCTTAAACATAAAATAAAATTACCTAATCTAAGCAACAAGATGAACCGTCCGTAGTCCAAACTCGAACAATCCCCGGCAACAGCGCCAAAAACTTGGTGCACGGAAATCGTGATTCACACTTTTCACATCTCCGCACAACTAACCAGCAAGTGCACTAGGTTGTCCAAGTAATACCTTATGTAAGTAAAGGTCGATCCCACAGAGATTGTCGGCTTGAAGCAAGCTATGGTCATCCTTGTAAATCTCAGTCAGGCGGATTCAAATGGTTATGAGGTTTTGATAATTAAAATATAAATAAAACATAAAATAAAATAAAGTTACTTATGTAATTCATTGGTGGAAATTTCAGATAAGCGTCTGGAGATGCTTTGTTGCTTCTGAACCTCTACTTTCCTATTGCCTTCTTCCAACCATGCGTTACTTCCTTCCATGGCAAGCTGTAAGATCCTCTCAGTGAAAATGGTCCTCTACGGTTTCTACATGGCTAATCAACTGTCGGATTTCTCGTCTCGGATGAAAAATACCAGGTACAGCTACCGCATGGCTAATCATCTGTCGGTTCCCACTAGCATCGGAATAGAATCTATTGATCTTTTTGCACACTGTCACTGCGCCCAACATTCGTAGGTTTGAAGCTCGTCACAGTCATCCCTTCCCGGATCCTACTCGGAATACCACAGACAAGGTTTAGACTTTCTGGATCCCAAGAATGCTGCCAATAATTCTAGCCTATACCACGAAGATACTAATCTCATGCACTTGATCCGTGTATTAGATATCTAAGAGAATATACTCCAGCTGTCGTCCAATGACTACGTTGAACATCATGTAGACCGCTTTGTGGTTGTCAGGCACGCGATCCTGGCTAAGCGAGTAACGAAGATTGGGTGATTGTCACGGGTCACCCCTTCATTCTGACTTAACTAAATTAAGTATGAGAGTATATCTTGGAGAAGAAGTAGGTGTGAATTGAATAGAAAACAGTAGTAATTGCATTAATTCATGAAGAACAGCAGAGCTCCACACCTTAATCTATGGGTGTAGAAACTCCACCGTTGAAAATACATAAGTGAAAGAAGGTCTAGGCATGGCCGTGAGGCTAGCCTCTAAACGTGTACAATGGTCTATAATATCAAAGTGATCAAAAGATATTCCAAAGATATAAAATAAATCTCTAAAAATAGTTTTTATACTAAACTAGTAACCTAGGGTTTACAGAAAATGAGTAACTAAGTGCAGATAGTGCAACAATATACTTCCGGAGCCCATTTGGTGTGTGCTTGGGCTGAGCATTGAGCTTTACATGTGCATAGGCTGTTCCTGGAGTTAAACGCCAGCTTTGGTACTAGTTTGGGCGTTTAACTCCAATTCTGGTGCCAGTTTAGGCGTTTTACGCCAAGATGTTTTAGGCTAGCATTGGACGCCAGTTTGGGCTATCAAATCTCGAGCAAAATATGAGCTATTATATATTGCTGGAAAGCTTAGAATGTCTACTTTCTAACGCAATTAAGAACGCGTCAATTGGGTTTTTGTAGCTCCAGAAAATCCATTTTGAGTGCAGCAGGGTCAGAATCCAACAGCATCTGCAGTCCTTTTTCAGCCTCTGAATCAGATTTTTGCTCAGGTCCCTCAATTTCAGCCAGAAAATACCTGAAATCACAGAAAAATATACAAACTCATAGTAAAGTCCAAAAATGTGATTTTTGAATAAAAACTAATAAAAATATAATAAAAAGTAACTAAAACATACTAAAAACTATGTAAAAACAATGTCAAAAAGGGTATAAATTATCCGCTCATCAAGCACGCTCATGCCAACGGACAGACAGAAGCTGCGAATAAAGTCATATTGGCAGAGCTCAAGAAAAGGCTGTAAGAGGCAAAAGGAGCATGGGCCGAAGAACTTGCACAAGTCCTATGGGCATATCGGACAACTCCCATTCTACAATTGGAGAATCTCTGTTCCGACTTGCTTATGGAATAGAAGCTATGATTCTTGTTGAAATAAATGAAGAAAGCCCAAGAGTAAGGTTCTACAAGGAAGTAGAAAATATCCAAACTCAAAAAGAAGAGCTCGACTTCCTCCCAAAAGTCCAGGAACAAGCTCGGATAAGAGAGGTAGCATTAAAACAAAGGATCTTTGCAAGATACAACAGGAAGGTCATTAGAAGGAACTTCACCTCAAACGGCCTTGTTTTAATAATAAATGATGTCGGGGTGCAGAAGTCAGGCGAAGGAAATCTGGCTGCAAATTGGAAAGGACCTTTCAAGATCATAGAAGTCTTAGTAAAGGTTTACTACAAAGTGTCCGACCTACAAGGGAACGAGCTCCCTAAGTCGTGACATGCATGTAATATGAAGAGATACTACAGTTAGAAAGCGAACCTTGTTCCTTGATGTACTCTTTTTCCCAACTTCATGATTTTTTTTCAAAAAGGATTTTCTTGGGGAGGGTTTTAATGAGGCATCAAAACAAGGGCTAGGAGTCAAAAGTAAAAGACTTTTAGTAGCTAAGATACTTGTAAATTATTCTCATCTAATGATAATTCATCCTTTATTCCATTATTTATTCTACGACATGCACTAATTTAAGCTCGAAAAAATGCAAAAAATATTGCCCGATCTAGATGGTTGGCAAGATGAAGCGACGAGGTCCAAGTTAGCGTAAAGAGGTTATATACGCAGATCATGGCCAAATCTCAAAAAACCACTCATAGCAAGTCGGTAAAAAAGGTGGCCTCAAAATGTATCACAAAAATAACTTAAAAGAACATGACCGACCTCGAAATGTCGGCCCTAGATCTCCAGAATGGAAAAAGAATTGTCAAAAGAGAAATTTCTAAGGTACTTTTGACCTTGAAAAATTCACTTGAATTAAAGAAAAGGTCAAATAACTTAGAAAACTATTTTCAAAAAGAATAATATTCTTATCAAGCATAAGTTACAAAGACACCAGTAAACAATACAAGGTGTAGCAAAAGCTATTATGTTTCAAAAAAGAAAGCTCACAAAGGGAAAAAATCCATCTGAGACATTTTTTAGAAGAGTACTTCAACAACCAAGTTATTACAAAATAAAGTGTTCACAAAGGACCCACAAGCCGGGCCATCAAATCTTAAGAAAAGAAAATCATGAAAGGGAGTCTTGATTGCTAGAACTCATGTTAAAAGCTTCTTCGAGTTGAGACGAGAAGATTGGGAGGGTCTCTTCAAGCCGGGTCGGGGAGGATAGGTCTTCATCCATCCGAGTTGGGGAGCTTTAGGAGGTCCTCATAGCCCGAAAACCCAATGTCTTGAGGTCTTCGGAAGGAGCATTATCATCAGGGGGGAACGATCTTCCTATCAATCACAATGATGTCGGGATCAATGAAAGAGATATAACTCGGGAGCAACTACTCAGAATTGGGCCTTTAAGTTCTCGACCATTTTGTCCATCCCATAGGAGACCGACTCCTCAATATCCGATACTTCTCCCTTGCCCTAGCCAATTCATCCACCAAGTCCAACTTCTCCCCAAAGACTCGAGTATAACTCTCCTTAACTTTCTTCTTCAAGCCTTTGACCATGGTGCAGGCGGTCTCAGATTGTTTTACCCTTTTCTGAGCTTTATAAAGATCGGACACCAGAACCTCCTTCTCCTTCTCCCACTCCTGTTTAGACTCTCGCAAAGTTGCCACCTCAACTTGTAGATCAGACAAGGTTCGCTGGGTGGCACCAAGGGGGTTCTTCTCTAGCTCACTTAGTAAAGCTTTTCACACTCCGACCGTCTGAATTTCACCTCGGTCCAACACCTGAAGATGATTTTCTAAAGAAACATCATCCATACTGATAAAACTGTTGGGAAGGACGTGTTTCTCATAAAAACCTACGACATCAAAGCCTTGTTCATGCACACTTCAAATTTCAAAGGTCTTGCACTTTTCTGGATTTGGCTCAGAAAAAGGAGGAATAGGGGGGAAAGTATGGATATTAGATCCAGCAGGAGGAAAAGGATCAGGAAGACCCTTAACCGAGGAAGAGGGGCCCGAGTCTGATTTGGAGGAGGAGAGTTTACCTAACTTCTCGACCTCTTTTAACTGTATAACTCGGACAGTAGCAGCATTCTTCTTAGCTTGGCAAATGACTTTCAACGCATTCGATCCACTGGTAATCCTTGCTGCAAAACTGTTCATACCCCGGGTCGCACTACCCGACCTGGGATGATTAGCGACAAAGTGACTGACCTCTTCAGGTCAGGCTATCCGACCTCTTCTCAAAGAGGTCGGCCAAATCGACAAGAAAGCCCAACAAAGGGCCCAAATAGAGGAACACGACCCACATCCAAAGGCAATCCAAGCCTATAAAGATAAAGGCGGTTCCCTTGAAGATAAGCTGACTTCACCCCAAATAAGATAAGATAAGATAAGATAACTAACTTATCTTATCTTAAAGGTCAGCCCACACTACTATAAATACACTGGAGCACTCAGGTATAACTCATACTCTGATTCTACAATAAACCTGCTTAATACCCGTGCTAACTTAAGCATCGGAGTCTCTTGCAGGTACCCCCCTCCGGTGGCCCAGGATCAGTAGTGCAGCAAGTCCAACAAGTCAGACACAACAGCTTCGGCCGTCACTAGCCAGCCGGACACGCCATCTCCGACCAGTACAGAAGATCTCATCCGAGATCGACCTCCAGTTTTGGGTAACCCTCGGAACAAAAACCAAGCATCAAAATCAAGTAAGACAAGCATAATAGATAGAAAAAAAAATGAATCTAGAAAATGAAAAGAAACTTTACCTACCTCGATATGGACATAGCTCGGCTTTTGATGAATCCACATTTAATGATAAATTTTGGATTGATTTGAGTTGATTTCATAATATAAACCCAAATTTATTCACCTAAATAGCATACTTTTGTGTTCTCTCCCTAAATTATGTCTAATTGTGAAAACATGCTATTTTGTGCTTATTTTAATCAATTTTATTCCACCTTCATTCCATTTGATGTCTTGATGGTTTTGATGAGTCATATCAGGTGTAAGAGGTTGGAATGGCTTGATCAGAGTGGAAGAGACGCATGCAATTGGGAGAAAACATGAAGAAAACAAAGGAGAAGCACACAGCCATGTGTGCGTACGCACAACTCTATGCGTACGCACAAGATGGAGATTGGTGCGCAGAAATCGTGACGGTTCCATTCCTTGGTAACAGCGCTGAAAACTTTATACGCACATTCATAATCTTAATTCTTTGTCACAACTTCGCACAGCTGACCAGCAAGTGCACTGGGTCGTCCAAGTAATAAACCTTACGTGAGTAAGGGTCGATCCCACGGAGATTGTCGGCATGAAGCAAGCTATGGTCACCTTGTAAATCTCAGTCAGGCAGATTCAAATGTATTAAGAGATTATAATGTACTAAAAGATAATTAAAATAGGATAGAGATACTTATGTAATTCATTGGTGAGAGTTTCAGATAAGCTTATAGAGATGCTTTCGTTCCTCTAAACCTCTGCTTTCCTGTTGTCTTCATCCAACCATTCCTACTCCTTTCCATGGCAAGCTTTATGTAGGGCATCACCGTTGTCAATGGCTACATCCCATCCTCTCTTGAGCGCTCACGACCCGCATCACTGTCTGCGTTTTCCTATCATTTAGGATAAGGTCATACTAGCTCTTGGCTGTCTACTAATCGGTACGTCACTGTCGCGGAACCTGGTAAAAGTA
>NC_029786.2:58557652-58563370 GCF_000816755.2 Arachis ipaensis | reverse complement strand
TAAGTTGAGAATGATGATGACTGTCATGATCATCACATCCATCATATTGAAGTGCGAATGAATATCTTAGAAGCGGAATAAGTTGAATTGAATAGAAAAATAGTAGTACTTTGCATTGATCTTTGAGGAATAGCAGAGCTCCACACCTTAATCTATGGTGTGTAGAAACTCTACCGTTGAAAATACATAAGTGATAAGGTCCAGCCATGGCCGAATGGCCAGCCCCCTTGAAAGTCTAAGATAGCATAAAACTGATCAAAGATCTTTACAAAGATAGTAAAAATTCCTATTTATACTAAACTAGTTACTAGGGTTTACAGAAATGAGTAAATGATGCAGAAATCCACTTCCGGAGCCCACTTGGTGTGTGCTTGGGCTGAGCATTGAGCTTTACATGTGTAGAGGTATTTCTTGGAGTTGAACTCCAGTTTGTAACCTGTTTCTGGCGTTTAACTCCACTTTGCAACCTGTTTCTGGCGTTTGACTCCAGAATGCAGCATGGAACTGGCGTTCAACGCCAGTTTACGTCATCTATCCTTAATCAAAGTATGGACTATTATATATTTCTGGAAAACACTGAATGTCTACTTTCCAACGCAATTAAGAGCGTGCTATTTGGAGTTCTGTAGCTCTAGAAAATCTACTTTGAGTGCAGAGAGGTCAGAATCCAACAGTATCTGCAGTCCTTCTTCAACTTCTGAATCTGATTTTTGCTCAAGTCCCTCAATTTCAGCCAGAAATTACCTGAAATCACAGAAAAACACACAAACTCATAGTAAAGTCCAGAAATGTGAATTTTAATTAAAAACTAATAAAAATATACTAAAAACTAACTAAATTGTACTGAAAACTATGTAAAAACAATGCCAAAAAGCGTATAAATTATCCGCTCAATGCAACACCTTGTTGCTTGTCCCCAAGCAACTGAAAATTAAATAGGATGAAAAGAATAGAATATACTATAAATTCCAAAATATCAATGAAACTTAGCTCCAATCAGATGAGCGGGACTTGCAGCTTTTTGCCTTTTGAATTGTTTTGGCATCTCACTTTTTCCATTGAAGTTCAGAATGATTGGCATCTATAGGAACTTAGAATTCAGATAGTGTTACTGATTCTCCTAGTTCAGTATGTTGATTCTTGAACACAGCTACTTTATGAGTCTTGGCCATGGCCCTAAGCACTTTGTTTTCCAGTATTACCACCGGATACATAAATGCCACATGACACATAACTGGGTGAACCTTTTCAGATTGTGACTCAGCTTTGCTAAAGTCCCCAATTAGAGGTGTCCAGGGTTCTTAAGCACACTCTTCTTTTTGCTTTGGACCTTGACTTTAACCGCTCAGTCTCAAGTTTTCACTTGACACCTTCACGCCACAAGCACATGGTTAGGGACAGCTTGGTTTAGCCGCTTAGGCCAGGATTTTATTCCTTTAGGCCGTCCTATCCACTGATGCTCAAAGCCTTGGATCCTTTTTGTTTACCCTTGCCTTTTGGTTTTAAGGGCTATTGGCTTTTTGCTCTTGCCTTTTGGTTTAAAGAGCTTTTGGCTTTTTCTGCTTGCTTTTTCTTTCTCTTTCTCTTTTTTTTTTTCGCTATTTTTTTTCGCAAGCTTTCTGTATTCACTGCTTTGTCTTGCTTCAAGAATCATTTTTATGATTTTTCAGATTATCAAATAACATTTCTCCTTTTTCCTTATTCTTCAAGGGCCAACATATTTAACATTTAGTAAACATCAACTTCAAAAGATATATGCACTGTTCAAGCATTCATTCAGAAAATAAAAAGTATTGTCACCACATCAAAATAATTAAACTAGTTTCAAGGATGAATTCGAAACCATGTACTTCTTGTTCTTTTGTAATTAAAACAGTTTTCATTTAAGAGAGGTGATGGATTCATATTCATAACTTTAAGGCATAGACACTTAGACACTAATGATCATGTAGTAAAGGCACAAACATAAAAAACACGTAAGGCTCAAAAACCAAAAAACAGAAAATAAATAGACAAGGAGATTAAGGAATGAGTCCACCTTAGTGAGGGTGGCGTCTTCCTCTCCTTGAAGAACCAATGGTGCTCTTGAGCTCCTCTATGTCTCTTCCTTGTCTTTCTTGCTCCTCCTTCATAGCTCTTTGATCTTCTCTAATTTCATGGAGGATGATGGAGGGCTCTTGATGCTCCACCCTTTGTTGTCCCATGATGGAACTTAATTCTCCTAGGGAAGTGTTGATTTGTTCCCAATAATTCTGTGGAGGAAAGTGCATCCCTTGAGGCATCTCAGGAATTTCATGGTGAGGAATCTCCTCATGCTCATGTTGAGGTCCATGATCTCTTATTTTCTCCATCCTTTTCTTAGTGATGGGCTTATCCTCTTCAATGAGGATATCTCCCTCTATGTCAATTCCAGCTGAATTGCAGAGGTGGCATATGAGGTGAGGAAAGGCTAACCTTGCCCAAGTGGAGGACTTGTCAGCCACCTTGTAAAGTTCTTGAGGTATAATCTCATGAACTTTCACCTCTTCTCCAATGATGATACTATGGATCATGATGGCCCGGTCTATAGTAACTTCAGACCGGTTACTAGTAGGAATGATTGAGCATTGAATGAACTCTAGCCATCCCCTAGCCACTGGTTTGAGGTCATGCCTTCTTAGTTGAACCGGGTTGCCTCTTGAGTCACTTTTCCATTGAGCTCCTTCCTCACATATGTCTGTGAGGACTTGGTCCAATCTTTGATCAAAGTTGACCCTTCTTGTGTAGGGGCGTGCGTTCTCTTCCATCATTGGCAAGTTGAACGCCAGCCTTACATTTTCCGGACTGAAATCTAAGTATTTCCCCCGAACCATAGTAAGCCAATGCTTTGGATTCGGGTTTACACTTTGATCATGGTTCCTAGTGATCCATGCGTTTGCATAGAATTCTTGAACCATTAGGATCCCAACTTGTTGAATGGGGTTGGTGAGAACTTCCCAACCTCTTCTTTGGATCTCAAGTTGGATCTCTGGATACTCATTCTTTTTTAGCTTGAAAGGAATCTCAGGGATCACTTTCTTCTTGGCCACAACTTCATAGAAGTGGTCTTGATGGACCTTTGAGATGAATCTCTCCATCTCCCATGACTCAGAGGTGGAAGCAATTGCCTTCTCTTTCCTCTTTCTAGAGGTTTCTCTGGCCTTAGGTGCCATAAATGGTTATGGAAAAACAAAAAGCTATGCTTTTACCACACCAAACTTAAAATGTTCGCTCGTCTCCGAGCAAAAGAAGAAAGAAAGAAGTAGAAGAAGAAGAGAAATGAGGGAGAGGGAGAGAGAGTAGGTTTCGGCCAAGTGGAAGAAGAGGGGGTTGTGTTGTATGAAATAGAAGAATGAATGAAGGGTTTATATAGAAGTGGGGAGGGGTTTAGGGTTCGGCCATTTAGGGTTGGGTTTGGAAGGGAAAATATTTTGAATTTGAAGGTAGGCGGGGTTTATGGGGAAGAGAAGATGGATGTGAGTGGTGAGGGGGTGATGGGAAAGAGAGATTGAAGTGATTGGTGAAGGACATTTGGGGAAGAGAATTATGAAAAGGTGTGAAGAGGAGAGAATAGGGTTAGGTGGGGATCCTGTGGGGTCCACAGATCCTGAGGTGTCAAGGATTTTTCATCCCTGCACCCTTTAGACGTGTAAAACGCCCTATACATGCAATCCTGGCGTTTAACGCCAGACTGCTGCCTGTTTCTGGCGTTAACCACCACTTCCATGCTCTATTCTGGTATTTAACGCCAGGTAGATACTTTTTTCTGGCATTAAACGCCAGACTGTTCTCCTCCAGGGTGTGCTATTTTTTATTCTATTTTTCACTCTGTTTTTGATTTTTCAGTAGTTTTTGTGACTTCACATGATCATCAACCTAAAGAAAACATAAAATAACTATGGAAAATAAATAAATATAATTAGATAACATTGGGTTGCCTCCCAACAAGCGCTTCTTTAATGTCAATAGCTTGACAGTGAGCTCTCATGGAGCCTCACAGATGTTCAGAGCAAGGTTGGAACCTTCCAACACCAAACTTAGAGTTTGAATGTGGGGGTTCAACACCAAACTTAGAGTTTGGTTGTGGCCTCCCAACACCAAACTTAGAGTTTGACTGTGGGGGCTTTGGTTGACTTCGCAATGAGAGAAGCTTTTCATGCTTCCTCTCCAAGGTTACAGAAGGAGATCCTTGAGTTTTAAACACAAGGTTGTCCTCATTCAGTTGAAGAACTAACTCTCCTCTGTCCACATCAATCACAGCTCTTGTTGTGGCTAGGAATGGTCTTCCAAGGATGATGGATTCATCCTCATCCTTCCCTGTATCCGGGATTATGAAATCAGCAGGGATGTAAAGGCCTTCAACCTTTACTAGCACGTCCTCTACTTGTCCATAAGCCTATTTTCTGGAGTTGTCTACCATCTCTAATGAGATTCTGGCAGCTTGCACCTTAAAGATTCCCAGTTTCTCCATTACAGAGAGTGGCATGAGGTTTATCCCTGATCCAAGGTCACATAGAGTCTTCTCAAAGGTCATGGTTCCTATGGTACAAGGTATTAAGAACTTTTCAGGATCCTGTTTCTTCTGAGGCAATGTCAGTTGATCCAGATCACTTAGTTCATTGATGAGCAAGGGGAGTTCATCTTCCCAAGTCTCATTACCAAATAATTTGGCATTCAGCTTCATGATTTCACCAAGGTACTTGGCAACTTGCTCTTCAGTAACATCTTCATTCTCTTCAGAAGAAGAATACTCATCAGAGCTCATGAATGGCATAAGGAGGTTCAATGGAATCTCTATGGTCTCTAGATGAGTCCCAGATTCCTTTGGTTCCTCAGAGGAAAACTCTTTGTTGATCACTGGACGTCCTAGGAGGTCTTCCTCACTGGGATTCACGTCCTCTCCCTCCCTTGTAGGTTCGGCCATGATGATTAAATCAATGGCCTTGCACTCTCTTTTTGGATTCTCTTCTGTATTGCTTGGGAGAGTATTGGGAGGGGTTTCAGTGACCCTTTTACTCAACTGGCTCACTTGTGCCTCCAAATTTCTAATGGAGGACCTCGTTTCATTCATAAAACTTAGAGTAGCCTTAGATAGATCAGAGACTATGTTTGCTAAGCTAGATGGATCCTGCTCAGAGCTCTCTATCTTTTGCTGAGTGGATGATGGAAAAGGCTTGCTATTGCTAAACCTGTTTCTTCCACCATTATTAAAGCCTTGTTGAGGCTTTTGTTGATCCTTCCATGAGAAATTTGGATGATTTCTCCATGAGGGATTATAGGTGTTTCCATAGGGTTCACCCATGTAATTCACCTCTGCTATTGCAGGGTTCTCAGGATCATAAGCTTCTTCTTCAAAAGATGCCTCTTTAGTACTGTTGGATGATTCCTTCAATCCATTCAGACTCTGAGAGATCATATTGACTTGCTGAGTCAATATTTTATTCTGAGCCAATATGGCATTCAGAGTATCAATTTCAAGAACTCCCTTCCTCATAGGCGTCCCATTACTCACAGGATTCCTTTTAGAAGTGTACATGAACTGGTTATTTGCAACCATGTTAATGAGTTCTTGAGCTTCTGCAGCCGTTTTCTTTAGGTGAATGGATCCACCTGCAGAATGGTCCAGTGACATCTTTGATAATTCAGACAGACCATCATAGAATATATCCAGGATGGTCCATTCTGAAAGCATGTCAGAAG
>NC_029786.2:58516168-58557575 GCF_000816755.2 Arachis ipaensis | reverse complement strand
GCCTTAGCTTCCCTTAGCTTTCTCTTCAGAGTCCTTTCAGGTTCAGGGTCAGCTTCAACAAGAATGTTCTTGTCCTTGTTCCTGCTCATATGAAAAAGAAGAGAACAGAAAATATGGAATCCTCTATGTCACAGTATAAAGATTCCTTATGTAAGTAGAAGAGAAGAGAAGAAATTCGAACACAGAAGGAGGGAGGGGTTCGAATTTTTAAGAAAGAGAAGTGTTAGTAAATAAATAAATAATTAGAAAATAAAAGTATTTTTGTTTTTAAATTGAATTTAAAATAAAAAATAAAAATTAAAGTTCAAAATTAAGAAAGGAAAATTGAATCAAATTAAATTAAATTTAAAACAATTAGTTAATTTAAAAAGGACTTTTGAAAAAGGTGAAGGTGATTTTCGAAAATTAGAAAGAAAGAGTTAGTTAGGTAGTTTTGAAAAAGGTAAGAATCAAACAAAAAGTTAAGTAGTCAATTGAAAAAGATTTGAAAATCAAATTTTGAAAAGATAAGAAGTTAGAAAAGATTTTGAAATTGATTTTGAAAAAGATATGATTGAAACTTAATTTGAAAAAGATTTGAAAAAGAAATTTGAAAAGATTTGATTTTTGAAATCAAAGTTGATTACTTGACTAACAAGAAACTAAAAAGATATGATTCTAGAGTTTAAAGATTAAACCTTTCTTAATAGGCAAGCAACAACTTAATATTTTTGAATCAATCACATTAATTGTTAGTATTAAATTCGAAAATATGAAATAAAAATAAGAAAAAAAATTTTGAATATCAATTTTGAAATTTTCGAAAATCATAAAAGAAAAATGAAAAAGATTTGATTTTTGAAAAAGATAAGATTTTTAAATTGAAAATTTGATTTGACTCATAAGAAATAACTAAATTTTAAAAATTTTTGACAAAATCAAATCAAATTTTTGAAAATTATGAGTGAAATAAGAGAAAGATATTTTTTATTTTTGAATTTTTAATGAAGAAAGAGAAAAATAACCCAAAGACTCAATGCATAAAAATTTTAGATCAAAACATGTGATGCATGCAAGAACACTATGAATATCAAGATGAACACCAAGAACACTTTGAATGTCAAGATGAACACCAAGAACTTATTTTTGAAAAATTTTCAAGAAAAGAAAATATGCAAGACACCAAACTTAAAAATTTTTATTCTTTAGACATTAACAAATTGAAAATGCATATGAAAAACAAGAAAAGACACAAAATAAGAAAATATGAAGATCAAACTAGAAGACTGGCTAAGAACAACTTGAAGATCATGAAGAATGCAATGCATGAAATTTTCGGAAATAATTTTTTAGAAAATTAAAAAGATGCATTTGACACCAAACTTAAAACTTGACTCTAGACTCAAACAAGAAACACAAAATATTTTTGGTTTTATTATTTTATTAAACTTCTTTTTTTTTGTATTTTTCGAAAATTAATTGAGAAAAACGAAAAAAAGAAAAAAATTTTGTATTTTTCGAAAATAAAAAATAAAAAGCTTTAAATTAAAATAAAATTACCTAATCTGAGCAACAAGATGAACCGTCAGTTGTCCAAACTCAAACAATCTCCGGCAACGGCGCCAAAAACTTGGTGCGCAGAAATCGTGACGGTTCCATTCCTTGGTAACGGTGCTGACAACTTTATACGCACGTTCATAATCTTAATTCTTTGTCACAACTTCGCACAGCTAACCAGCAAGTGCACTGGGTCGTCCAAGTAATAAACCTTACGTGAGTAAGGGTCGATCCAATAGAGATTGTCGGCTTGAAGCAAGCTATGGTCACCTTGTAAATCTCAGTCAGGTGGATTCAAATGTATTAAGAGATTATAGTGTACTAAAAGATAATTAAAATAGGATAGAGATACTTATGTAATTCATTGGTAAGAGTTTTAGATAAGCGTATAGAGATGCTTTCGTTCCTCTGAACCTCTGCTTTCCTGCTGTCTTCATCCAACCATTCCTACTCCTTTCCATGGCAAGCTTTATGTAGGGCATCACCGTTGTCAATGGCTACATCCCATCCTTTCTGTGAAAATGGTCCAATGCGCTGTCACTGCATGGCTAATCATCTGTCGGTTCTCGATCATACTGGAATAGGATTTACTATCCTTTTGCGTCTGTCACTACGCCCAGCACTCGCGAGTTTGAAGCTCGTCATAGCCATCTCTTCCCAGATCCTACTCGGAATACCACAGAAAAGGTTTAGACTTTCTGGATCTTAAGAATGGCCATCCATCGGTTCTAACTTATACCACGAAGATTCTAATATCTCGGACTCGGTCCCCTGTATTAGATATCCAAGAGATATTATTCATTCTAGCTTGTTTACATGTAGAACGGAAGTGTTTATCAGGCACGCATTCATAAGTGAGAATGATGATGAGCGTCACATAATCATCACATTCATCATTTTCTTGGGTGCAAATAGATATCTTAGAATAGGAATAAGCTTGAATTGAATAGAAAAACAGTAGTACTTTGCATTAATCTGTGAGGAACAGCAGAGCTCCACACCTTAATCTATGGTGTGTAGAAACTCTACCATTGAAAATACATAAGTGACAAGGTCCAGGCATGGCCGAATGGCCAGCCCCCTTGAAAGTCTAAGATAGCATAAAACTGATCAAAGATCTCTACAAAGATAGTAAAAATTCCTATTTATACTAAACTAGTTACTAGGGTTTATAGAAATGAGTAAATGATGCAGAAATCCACTTCCGGGGCCCACTTGGTGTGTGCTTGGGCTGAGCATTGAGCTTTACATGTGTAGAGGTCTTTCCTGGAGTTGAACGCCAGTTTGTAACATGTTTCTGGCGTTTAACTTCACTTTGCAACCTGTTTCTGGCCTTTGACTCGAGAATGCAGCATGGAACTGGCGTTCAACGCCAGTTTACATCATCTATCCTTAATCAAAGTATGGACTATTATATATTGCTGGAAAGCCCTGGATGTCTACTTTCCAACGCAATTGAGAGCGTGCTATTTGGAGTTCTGTAGCTCCAGAATATCTACATTGAGTGCAGGGAGGTCAGAATCCAACAGCATCTGCAGTCCTTCTTCAACCTCTGAATCTAATTTTTCCTCAAGTCCCTCAATTTCAGCCAAAAATTACCTGAAATCATAGAAAAACACACAAACTCATAGTAAAGTCCAGAAATGTGAATTTTAATTAAAAACTAATAAAAATATACTAAAAACTAACTAAATTGTACTGAAAACTATGTAAAAACAATGCCAAAAAGCGTATAAATTATCCGCTCATCAGAGATCAGCAAGTGTGTGTACGCACAACTCCTATGCGTACGCATAGGATGAAAATCAGCAAGTGTGCGTACGCACACACCTGTGCATAAGCACAAGTACCAGTGCATGACTTCATTAAAAATTCACGTGGCTCGCGATTTTGAGGGCTCTTTGGCCCATTTCTGATGGCTTGGAAGCTTATAAGGAAGCTTATAAGGAAGGGCTCTTTGGCTCGTACAACACACTTAGGAGTAGTTTTAGGTAGTTTAGGTTAGGTTTTTCTCTCAACTTTCTTAGGATGTAATTAGGGTTTATTTACAAGTTTTCATTCCCAATTTTGATCTTGGATTATAGCTATTTCCATTGTAAGTATTCCTTAATTTTCTATTTTATTGCACTACTTGTTTTACATTTTCTTACACTTTAATTTACTTTGTCAATATATACATAGTTTTGCAATTTTGAGTTTTGGTTAATGAATTTGATGTTTGATGGTTATTTTGTGTTTATTGAGTTGCTATTGTTGATTTTGTTCCTTGGTTGTTCATAGTTTTTATCATTTTTCCCAATTTTGCCATATTTTTATGATTGTGCCCTCCATGTGTTTGATAAAATTTCAATTTTGACTATGGGATAGATTTCTACCCCTTGGCTTGGGTGATTGAGTATATGGATTACTAGAGTCATAATGTCTGACATTTAGTGATAATTCTTGGGTTATTAGTTGTTATTGTTTCCACTAACGCTAGCTTTTTACTAAGGTAACTAGTAAGTTAGCTAGGATTTGTGGATTAATAACAATTATGCTCACTTGACTTATCCTTCGATGTTAAGGGTTAACTAAGTGAGATTAATCCATAATAATTATCATAGTTGTGGTTTTGGCAAGGAAGGAATTCCATAACTCATCCCAAGTCAAGGTTCCATTTATGTTTTGAACCACATTTCCACCAATTTTGAGTCTTACTTGTTTATATTACATATATAGTTCTTTTATTCCTTTATTAGTTTATTAATTGCAATTTTGGATTGTTCTTTAATTCCTTTATTTTGTTTGATTTCATCATTGGAAACCCCTTGCTTTTCACAACCAATTTTATGCACTTGTTGTCACTAGTTCCTTGGGAGTACGACCCAAGAGTTTAAATACTCTCGGTTATTTGATTTGAATTGTGACAATTTCTTGAATTAAACTTTGATTAGGGTTGATAAACACCAATTTTGTGGTTTATCTTTTGTTGAATTTAGGGAATTTTGTCAACTTTTCTCACATTTATTCAACGAAATAGCAAGGTTTTGTGAATTTCTCCTAATTTGTGCTTAAACGTAGAAACATGCTTTTTAGACCCAAAAATTGATAAATTTAATTCACTTTAATTCCATTCGATGCCTTGACATGGTTGTTAAGTGATTTCAGGATTAGAAGGCAAAGATTGATTTGAAGGAATGAAGAAAAAGCATGCAAAAATGGAGAATTCATGAAAAAATGAGGATTTGCTGAACTCAAGGCCACATGCACGCGTCACCCACGCATACGCATGAAAGAGAAAGTTGCCAGTGACGCATATGCGTGACAAGCGGCACGTGACTTCATTAAAGGCAAAATGTTGGGGGCGATTTCTGAGCTCAATGAGGCCCAAATCTAACTCATTTCTGATGCTTTTGAACCCAAGAATTGTAAGGAAATGTGGGGGAGTAGTCAAAGTATAGTTTTTATCATGTTGTTGGTTAGAATTCTAGAGAGAGAAGATCTCCCTTCTCTCTAGAATATAGGGTAGTTTAGGTTAAATTTTCTTAGATCCAACTTTTAATTCTTGTTTTTACTTCAACTCTTTTTATATTTTATTATTCCATTGTCTCAATCTTCTTAGTTTTTCTTGTTAATTTCTTATTTTGCTCTCTTTTATGTTGATGAACCCTTAATGGATTTCTATTTTCTTTTAATGCAATTTTATGTTTCCATGTCTTTTTTATGATTATCTTAACTGATATTGTTGACTTCCTGTTTGTGTTAGTTATGGGTTTCATTAATTCTTCCATTTTGTGAAGTTTTCCTTTTATGCCTTCCAAGTGTTTGACAAAATGCTTGGTGATGAGCGGATATTTTATACGCTTTTTACATCACTTTCATATAGTTTTTAGTAGTTTTTATTATATTTTTATAGGTTTTAGTGTTAAATACACATTTTTAGATTCTACTATGAGTTTTTATGTTTTTGGACAATTTTAGATATTTTCTGGCTGAAATTGAGGAGCCGGAGCAAAAGTCTGATTTAGAGACAGAGAAAGCACTATAGATGCTGTCCAGATCTAACCTGCCTGCATTTGGAAGAGCTTTTCTGGAGCTATAGAAGTCAAAATGGAGGGTTCATATCTTGCTTTGGATTAGAAGGCCCAAAACTGGCATCCAACGCCAGCTTCATGCCCCTTCCAAGCGTCCAGCGCCCAAAGAGTAGAGCCCAGCGTCCAAATGCCCAATAAGGACCCCCTAGCCAGTGTTTCACGTCCTAGAAGCCTCATAGCACGTGGATCTCATCAAAACTCAGCCCAAACACTCACCAAGTGGGTCCCATAAGTGGATTTTAGTACTAAATAGACTGTTTTACTCTTTTTGTGTAATCCTTAGTCATTAACCTAGTATTTAAAGAACTTTTACACCTCTCACTGAGGGAGGTCTACCATATTTTCATTTTTCCATTGTGTTTTTACTTCAGTATAAGTTTCTAAACCTCCTAGGTTGAGGGGAGGAGCCATGTTGAGTCCTATGAATTAATAAAAGTATTACTATTTCTTCTCCGATCCGTGTTTGATCTGTTTCTAAGATGTATATCTGATCTTCATCGTGGTGAATAGGATTATCTGACAAATTAGCTCTATTCATCACACTAAGACGAACATGCCTGACAAACACCCTCGTCTACTTAGGTTCGTGTGAATACATGACTGGAAAGCATGAGCCAACAGCTATGTTTATACATCTCTTAGACGGTTAATCCACGACTTCGTTGGGGACTTCTCGAGACACCAGTTCAGCCGATTTCCAGGGAGATTATGGTCTCCGTGATATAGGCTAGAATCCAAAGAAGCAGCATTCTCTGATCCGAAAGATTCGACCTTGTTTGTGGCACTTTGAGTAGGATCGCCAGGAGAATGACTTGCTAGCACTTCACCCTTTGTCAGATTGGATGACCACAGCGGCGTTCAATCTGTAGCAGAAGAGATCAATGACCGTGGCCCATGGCGTTGATCACATACAGGCTGCCATAGAAGAAAATCATTCACAAGCAAAGAAGAGAGTAGTACCAGAGTTCTGTTCATTCAGAAAGGCAAAACAACTCCAACTCTCAACTCTATTCGTATCATCTAATCCAATTGGTTTTACCCCTTTCAACATTTATGACATATAATTATTCAAGGCTTACATAATATTCCAACAACCTTCTGATTCTGCCTGACTAAGACCTGCAAGACAATAACAGCTTGCTTCAAACCACAGTCCTCGTGGGATCGACCCTGACTCGCTCAGGTATTACTTGGACGACCCATTGCACTTGTTGGTATAACAGTACGAAGGTGTGAGGAATCGTGCTACCAAGTTTTTGGCGCCGTTGCTAGGGATTGTTGAGTTGGGACAAACTGAAGGATTGTCTTGCTCCCTAAATCAGGTAATTTATTTTTACATTATTTTAATTGAGTCTTTTATTTTTATCTTCTTCTTCTCTAATTTTTGAAAATAAAAAAAACCTTTTCAAAATTATTTTTATTTTCTTTGTTGAATTTATGTTTTTGTTGAGTCTTTGATTTTTGTAAGGGTATAACTTTGATTAAAGTCTTTTATTTTTATTTTCCTCTTTTTCAAATTTTCGAAAATTTTAAAACCTTTTTCAAAAATATTTTTCTTTTCTTTGTTTGATTTTTGTTCTTGGTATTGAGTCTTGCATGTTCTTGTTTTTCAATTCCAAAATTTTTTAAACCCTTTCAAAAACCTTTTTCATATAGTTTATTTTTGGCATCCTTAGATGTTTGTTTGAGTCACAGTGTTAATGTTCTTGTTGAGTCTTGCATTTTCTTTGAGTCCTATGTTCTAAAAATTTTTAAAAATATTTTCTTTGTTTAAATCTTGTGTCAAGTCTTTAAGTTTGGTGTCTTCTTGTTATTTTTCTTTTGTTTTTCGAAAATTTTGGTTTGGTTTTCTAAACATTTTAAGTTTGGTGTTCTTGTTATGTTCTTATGTTCTTTGAGTCTTTAAGTTTTGTTCTTTTGTGTTGTTGTAAGTCTTCAAAGTGTTCTTGAGTCTTGTTTGTGTTTTGATCTTAAAATTTTTAAGTTTGGTGTCCCCTTGTGTTTCCCTCCAAATTTTCGAAAATAAAGGGGTGCTAGATCTAAAAAATTTTAAGTCTTGTGTCTTTTTTGTGTTTTTCTCTTTCATAAATAAATTTCAAAATCAAAAAAATATCTTTTTTATCTTTACTTAATTATTATTTTCTAAATTTTTGATTAAAAATTTAGATTTCTATTTTAAAATTTTATCTTATCATATCTTAGGTCACAAGTTTTCAAAAATCAAATCTTTTAAAAAAAAATCATATCTTTTTCAAAAAAAATCTTATCTTATCTTTTTTCAAAATTCAAATTTTAACATTATATCGTTTTTAAAATTTTTTAAAAATTTTATCTTTTTCTAATTTCAAATTTTGATTTCAAATCTTTTCTTATCTTATCTTCTATTTTATTTTAAATTAAAATCTTTTCTTAATTAATATCTTATCTTCTCTCTCATCTTTTTCAAAACTACCAAACTAACTCTTCCCTCCTTAATTTTCGAAAATCATCTCTCTTCTTCTCTCTCTCCTTTTTCAAAGCTACCTAACTAACTCTCCTCTCTCTTAATTTTCGAAAATTTCCCTCTCTTCTATCTCTTCTATTTTCAAAAATTTGACATCTAAATTTTAAATTCTTTTTAAATTAATTAACTAATTTTTGAAAATTAATTAAATATATAAATAAAAATAAAAATATTTAAATTCTTATTTACTTTTTCTATTGATACTTCTTCTCCTTTCACATCTATTCATTCGACTTCTTCTCATCCTCTCTCATCTTCCATCTTCACTTCTTCTATCTTCTTTTATTTACTCTTATCTACTATTTCCAAGGTATTTTTCTTCTACTTCTTTTACTTCTTTTCTTTCTTCTTCTTCTTTCTTTACTTCTGACTTTAAGGAGGAGCTTCTTGCCAATTGGCACAAAGAGCTTTCTTCTTTTCCATATTTCTTTTTCTTTTCTTCTTGTTTATGACCAGGAACAGGAATAAAAAACACCTCTTAACTCCTGATCTTGAACCTGAGAAGACTCTGAGGATGTGTTTACAACAAGCTAACACACAATACTCTGGAAGAGACCTTTTAGAAATTTTTGAACAAGAAACAGGGGACATGGCCGAACCACAAGAGGAGCCAAGAAAGGTCCTTGGTGACTTCACCATGCCTACCTCTGACTTTTATGGCAGAAGCATTGCTGTACCTGCCATTGGAGCTAACAATTTTGAGCTTAAGCCTCAGTTAGTCTCCCTTCTACAGTAGAATTGCAAATTTCATGGACTTCCAATAGAAGATCCATATCAGTTTTTAGCTGAGTTCTTGCTAATCTGTGATACTGTAAAAACAAATGGAGTGAATCCTAAGGTTTATAAGCTTATGCTCTTTCCCTTTGCAGTAAGAGACAGAGCTAAGCTATGGTTGGAAGCCCAACCCAGAGAGAGTCTTGACTCTTGGGAAAAGCTAGTTAATGCTTTTCTGGCTAAGTTCTTTCCCCCTCAGAGGATGAGCAAAATTAGAGTGGATATTCAAACCTTCAGATAAAGAGAAGGTGAATCCTTCTATGAAGCTTGGGAAAGATACAAGCAATTGATCAGGAGATGTCCTCTTGACATGTTCTCAGAATGGTCCATGATAGGCGTGTTCTATGATGGTTTGTCTAAGATATCCAAGATTTTATTGGATAGCTCTACAGGTGGATCCCTCCACCTAAAGAAAATGCCTGCAGAAGCAAGAGAGCTCATTGAAATGGTTGCTAACAACCAATTCATGTACACCTCTGAGAGGAATCCTATAAACGATGGAACGTCTCAGAAGAAAAGGAGTTCATGAAGTTGAGACTCTGAATGCCATCCTAGCTCAGAATAAGATCTTAATCCAATAGGTCAACATGATCTCCCAACATCTGACTGGGATGCAAACTGTAGCTGGTAGTAATTAGGAAGCTTCTTTTGAGATAGAAGCTTATGATCCTGATCAACCCACCATGGAGGAGGTGAATTACATGGGAGAACCCTATGGAAACACTTACAACCCTTTGTGGAGGAATCATCCTAACCTCTCAGGGAAGGATCAACAGAAACCTCAGCAAGGTTTCAATAACAACCAACGTGGTAGGAACCTGAATAGGTTCAATAACAGACCACCATTCCCATCTTCTCAAGAGAATATGGAGACCTCTAAGCAGAGCCTTTCTGACATAGCCATTCTAGTCTCCAGCCTCACTAAGACCACCCATACTTTTATTAATGAAATAAGGTCCTCCATTAGAAACTTGGAGGTACAGGTTGGTCAACTGAGTAAGAGGATCCCTGAGACTCCTCCTGACACTCTTCCCAGTAATACTGAGGTTAATCCTAGAGAAGAGTGCAAGGCCATAACCATAGAGGTAGAGGCCGAACTTGAGGAGAATGGGAAGGTATTGAATGCCAGTAAAGAAGCCTTCACTTGGCGTTCAACGCCCACAAGGGCAGCAAGCC
Organism: Arachis ipaensis; assembly: GCF_000816755.2. Classification (NCBI taxonomy): domain Eukaryota; kingdom Viridiplantae; phylum Streptophyta; class Magnoliopsida; order Fabales; family Fabaceae; genus Arachis; species Arachis ipaensis. The sequence continues at coordinate 58,547,513 of NC_029786.2, read as the reverse complement.
TGGCGTTAAACACCAGTGAGGAACTCCTCACTTGGCGTTTAATGCCCATTTTGGTAGAAAAACTGGTGCTAAACGCCAGTGAAGAACCTCTCACTGGGCGTTCAACACCCACAAGCCCAGGGAAGCTGGCGTTGAACGACAGCAAGGACATCCCTACTGGGCGTTCAACGCCCAGAATGCTAGAGGGACTGGCGTTTAACGCCAGTCAGGGTGGACAGCAAGGGCGTTCAACGCCCAATAAGTTAACCAAGCTTGTGTTGAACGCCAGCCCAAGCATACCCTTTGAGTGCCTAAATTCCACTCAAGAACCCTCTAGCCCAGAACCAAAGGAAACCATAAAGACAATCGAGGTTCTGATGAGCGGATAATTTATACGCTTTTTGGCATTGTTTTTAGTATGTTTTTAGTAGAATCTAGTTACTTTTAAGGATGTTTTCATTAGTTTTTATGTTAAATTCACATTTCTAGACTTTACTATGAGTTTGTGTGTTTTTCTGTGATTTCAGGTATTTTCTGGCTGAAATTGAGGGACTTGAGCAAAAATCAGATTCAAAGGTTGAAGAAGGACTGCTGATGCTGTTGGATTCTGACCTCCCTGCACTCAAAATGGATTTTCTGGAGCTACAGAACTCAAAATGGCGCACTTCCAATTGCGTTGGAAAGTAGACATCCAGGGCTTTCCAGAAATATATAATAGTCCATACTTTGCCTAAGTTTAGATGACGCAAACTGGCGTTCAACGCCAGCTCTCTGCCCAATTCTGGTGTCCAGCGCCAGAAACAAGTTGCAAAGTGGAGTTCAACGCCCAAAATGGCACAAAAGCTGGCATTCAACTCCAAGAATGACCTCTCCACGTGTAGAATTCAAGCTCAGCCCAAGAACACACCAAGTGGGCCCCGAAAGTGGATTTATGCATCAATTACTTACTTCTGTAAACCCTAGTAGCTAGTTTATTATAAATAGGACTTTTTACTATTGTATTAGACATCTTTGATCAGTTTTATGCTATCCTAGACCTCCATGGGAGGCTGGCCACTCGGCCATGCTTACCCTATATTCACTTATGTATTTTCAACGGTAGAGTTTCTACACTCCATAGATTAAGGTGTAGAGCTCTGCTGTTCCTCATGAATTAATGCAAAGTACTACTGTTTTCTATTCAATTCAACTTATTCCGCTTCTAAGATATTCATTCGCACTTCAACATGAATGTGATGAACGTGACCATCATCTTCATTCTCTATGAACGCGTGCCTGACAACCACTTCCGTTCTACCTTAGATTGAATGAGTATCTCTTAGATCTCTTAATCAGAATCTTCGTGGTGTAAGCTATTTTGATGGCGGCATTCATGAGAATCTGGAAAGTCTAAACCTTGTCTGTGGTATTCTGAGTAGGATTCAGGGATTGAATGACTGTGACGAGCTTCAAACTCGCGAGTGCTGGGCGTAGTGACAGACGCAAAAGGAGGGTGAATCCTATTCCAGTATGATCGAGAACCTCAGATGATTAGCCATGCTGTGACAGAGCATTTGGACCATTTTCACAAGAGGATGGGATGTAGCCATTGACAACGGTGATGCCCTTACATAAAGCCAGCCATAGAAAGGTGTAAGACTGATTGGATGAAGGCAGCAGGAAAGCAGAGGTTCAGAGGAACGAAAGCATCTCTATGCGCTTATCTGAAATTCTCACCAATGATTTACATAAGTATTTCTATCATTATTTTATGTTTACTTCTTATTTAATTTCGAAAACTCCATAACTATTTTATATCCGCTTGACTAAGATTTACAAGGTGACCATAGCTTGCTTCATACCAACAATCTCCGTGGGATCGACCCTTACTCACGTAAGGTTTATTACTTGGACGACCCAGTGCACTTGCTGGTTAGTTGTATCGAAGTTGTGACAAATTATGAATTGAGATTAGAGCACCAAGTTTTTGGAGCCATTACCAGAGATCACAATTTCGTGCACCAAGTTTTTGGCGCCGTTGCCGGGGGTTGTTCGAGTTTGGACAACTGACGGTTCATCTTGTTGCTCAGATTAGGTAATTTTCTTTTTGTTTTATTTTCAAAAATTTTTCAAAAATCTTTCAAAATTTTCTCCTTTGTTTTCGAAAAAAATTTTAAAATAAAAATGTTTTCAAAAATATATTTTTTCTTCAGAATTTTTAAGAATGAATTCTAGCGTTTCATGAAGCATGTTGAAGCCTGGCTGGCTGTAGGGAATGTCAGGCGTGTCATGTCTGAATTACATACTAAAGCTTGGCTGGCTATTAAGCCATGCCTGACCCTTTGATTGAAGCTTTAGACTAAAGAGCATAAGATTCCTGGAATTCATATTAAAAATTTTGGAATCCTTATTTTTTTTTTTCAAAATGATTTTCAAAAAAAAAATTAAATGAAAATACAAAAAAAAAATCATAAAATCATAAAAAAATCAAAAATATTTCATGTTTCTTGTTTGAGTCTTGAGTTAAGTTGAAAGTTTGGGGTCAATTGCATACTCATCTTGCATTTTTCGAAAAATTCATGCATTCATAGTGTTCTTCATGATCTTCAAGTTGTTCTTAGTAAGTCTTCTTGTTTGATCTTGATGTTTTCTTGTTTTGTGTTGTATGGTATTTTTCATATGCATTCTTGCATCCATAGAGTCTAAGCATCAAAGATTTCTAAGTTTGGTGTCTTGCATGTTTTTTTTTTGCATTAAAAATTTTCAAAAATAAGTTCTTGATGTTCATCATGATCTTCATAGTGTTCTTGGTGTTCATCTTGACATTCATAGCATTCTTGCATGCATTCATTGTTTTGGTGTAAAAATTTTCATGCATTGCATCATTTTAATGTTTTTCTCTCTCATCATTAAAAATTCAAAAATAAAAAAAATATGTTTCCTTTTCTCTCTCAAAATTTCGAAAATTAGATTTGACTTTTTCAAAAAATTTTAAAATCTAGTTGTTTTTATGAGTCAAATCAAATTTTCAATTTAAAAATCTTATCTTTTTCAAAATCTTTTTCAAAAATCAAAACTTTTTCATTTTTCTTAGTTATCTTCGAAAATTTTAAAAATATTTTTTAAAAATCTTTTTCTTATTTTAATATATCAAATTTTCGAAAATAACAATAACAATTAATGTTTTGATTCAAAAATTTCAAGTTTGTTACTTGCCTGATAAGAAAGATTCAAACTTTAAATTCTAGAATCATATTTTGTGATTTCTTGTGAATCAAGTCATTAATTGTGATTTTAAAAATCAAATCTTTTTTAAAACTAATTTCAATCATATCTTTTTAAAAATATCTTTCTATCTTATCTTTTTCAAAATCATATCTTTTTCAAAAATTTGATTTTAAAATATCTTTTCTAACTTCTTATCTTCTTATCTTTTCAAAATTGATTTTCAAATTTGTTTCAACTAACTAACTAACTTTTTGTTTGTTTCTTATCTTTTTCAAAACTACCTAACTAACTCTCTCTCTCTCTCTAATTTTCGAAAATATCTTCCCTCTTTTTCAAAATTTTTTTTTAATTAACTAATTATTTTAATTTTTGATTTTAATTTTTGAAAAATTACTAACCTTTTTCAAAAACTATTTTCGAAAATCACTAACTCTTTTTCAAAAAATTATTTTCGAAAATCCTCTTTCTCTCTCATCTCCTTCTATTTATTTATTCATCTACTCACACAGGGACCTCTATACTGTGGTAAAAAGGATCCATATTATTATTATTTTTCTGTTTCCTCTTTTTCATATGAGCAGGAGCAAGGACAAGAACATTCTTGTTGAAGCAGATCCAGAACCTGAAAGGACTCTGAAGAGGAAACTAAGAGAAGCTAAATTACAACTATCCAGCAAGCACCTGTCAGAAATTTTCGAACAGGAAGAGGACATGGCAGCCAATAATAATAATAATGCAAGGAGGATGCTTGGTGACTTTACTGCACCTAATTCCAATTTACATGGAAGAAGCATCTCCATCCCTACCATTGGAGCAAACAATTTTGAGCTGAAACCTCAGCTAGTTTCTCTGATGCAGCAGAACTGGAAGTTTCATGGACTTCCATCTGAAGATCCTTTTCAGTTCTTAACTGAATTCTTGCAGATCTGTGATACTATTAAGACTAATGGAGTAGATCCTGAAGTCTACAGGCTCATGCTTTTCCCTTTTGCTGTAAGAGACAGAGATAGAGTATGGTTGGACTCTCAACCTAAGGATAGCCTGAACTCTTGGGATAAGCTGGTCAAGGCTTTCTTAGCCAAGTTATTTCCTCCTCAAAAGCTGAGCAAGCTTAGAGTGGATGTTTAGACCTTCAGACAGAAAGAAGGTGAATCCCTCTATGAAGCTTGGGAGAGACAAAAAGGACTGACCAAAAGGTGTCCTTCTGACATGCTTTCAGAATGGACCATCCTGGACATATTCTATGATGGTCTGTCTGAATTAGCTAAGATGTCATTGGATACTTCTGCAAGTGGATCCATTCACCTAAAGAAAACGCCTGTAGAAGCTCAAGAACTCATTGACATGGTTGCTAATAACCAGTTCATGTACACTTCTGAGAGGAATCCTGTGAGTAATGGGACGCCTATGAAGAAGGGAGTTCTTGAAATTGATACTCTGAATGCCATATTGGCTCAGAATAAAATATTGACTCAGCAAGTCAACATGATTTCTCAGAGTCTGAATGGAATGCAAGCTGCATCCAACAGTACTCAAGAGGCATCTTCTAAAGAAGAAGCTTATGATCCTGAGAACCCTGTAATAGTAGAGGTAAATTACTTAGGTGAACCTTATAGAAACACCTATAATCCATCATGGAGAAATCACCCAAATCTCTCATGGAAGGATCAACAAAAGCCTCAACAAGGCTTCAATAATGGTGGAAGAAATAGGTTTAACAATAGTAAACCTTTTCCATCATCCACTCAGTAACAGACAGAGAACTCTGAACAAAATACCTCTAATTTAGCAAACTTAGTCTCTGATCTATCTAAGGCCACTGTAAGTTTCATGAATGAAACAAGGTCCTCCATTAGAAATTTGGAGGCACAAGTGGGCCAGCTGAGTAAAAGGATCACTGAAATCCCTCCTAGTACTCTCCCAAGCAATACAGAAGAAAATCCAAAAGGAGAGTGCAAGGCCATTGAATTGATCACCATGGCCGAACCTGTAAAAAAAGGAGAGGACGTGAATCCCAAGGAGGAAAACCTCCTGGGACGTCCAGTGATCAATAAGGAGCTTCCCTTTGAGGAACCAAAGGAATCTGAGACTCATCTAGAGACCATAGAGATTCCATTGAACCTCCTTATGCCCTTCATTTGCTCTGACGAGTATTCATCTTCTGAAGAGAATGAGGATGTTACTGAAGAGCAAGTTACCAAGTACCTTGGTGCAATCATGAAGCTGAATGCCAAATTATTTGGCATTGAAGCTTGGGAAGATGAACCTCCCTTGTTCACCAATGAACTAAGTGATCTGGATCAACTGACATTGCCTCAGAAGAAACAGGATCCTGGAAAGTTCTTAATACCTTGTACCATAGGCACCATGATCTTTAAGGCTCTGTGTGACCTTGGTTCAGGAATAAATGTCATGCCCCTCTCTGTAATAGAGAAACTGGGAATCTTTGGGGTGCAAGCTGCTAAAATCTCATTAGAGATGACAGACAATTCAAGAAAACAGGCTTATGGACAAGTAGAGGACGTGTTAGTAAAGGTTGAAGGCCTTTACCTCCCTGCTGATTTCATAGTCCTAGATACTGGGAAGGATGAGGATGAATCCATCATCCTAGGAAGACCTTTCCTAGCCACAGCAAGAGCTGTGATTGATGTGGACAGAGGAGAATTGATCCTTCAAATAAGTGAGGACAACCTTGTGTTTACAACTCAAGGATCTCTCTCTGCATCCATGAAGAGGAAGCATAAAAAGCTTCTCTCAAAACAGAGTCAACTAGAGCCCCCACAGTCAAACTCTAAGTTTGGTGTTGGGAGGCCACAACTAAACTCTAAGTTTGGTGTTGGAGAGTCTCAACAATGCTCTGAACATCTGTGAGGCTCCATGAGAGCCCACTGTCAAGCTATTGACATTAAAGAAGCGCTTGTTGGGAGGCAACCCAATTTTTATTTATCTAACTATATTTTTCTTAGTTATATGTCTTTATAGGTTCATGATCATGTGGAGTCACAAAATAAATATAAAAATCGAAAACGGAATCAAAAACAGCAGAAGAAAAATCACACCCTGGAGGAAGACCTTACTGGCATTTAAACGCCAGTAAGAAGCATGTTTTGGGTGTTCAACGCCAGAACAGAGCATGGTTCTGGCGCTGAACGCCAGAAATGGGCAGTATCTGGGCGTTTGAACGCCAGAAATGCACCCTGGAGAAGAGCTGGCGCTAAACGCCCAGAACAAGCATGGTTCTGGCGTTCAACGCCAGAAATGGGCAACAAATGGGCGTTCAACGCCCAGAACAAGCACCAATCTGGCGCTGAACGCCCAAAGTTGTGTGCAAAGGCATTTTACATGCCTAATTTGGTGCAAGGTTGTAAATCCTTGAACACCACAGGATCTGTGGACCCCACAGGATCACCTCAGGATCTGTGGACCCACAGGATCCCCACCTATCTCCACTCACTTTTTCTCACCCCTCTTTCACACAATCCCATAAACACTCTTCCCCAAAACCCTTCACCAATCACCTCAATCTCTCTTCTCCATCACCTCTTCACCACTCACATCCATCCACTCTTCCCCATAAACCTACCTCATAAACTCCACCTACCTTCAAAATTCAAAATCAATTTCCCACCCAAACCCACCCTAAATGGCCGAACTTACCCCCCTCCCTTCCCTATATATACCCCTCCATTCTTCCTCATCTTCTCACAACACAACCCTCCTTTCTCTTCTTGGCCGAAACATACCTCCCCCCTCCTCTCCATATTTTCTTCTTCTTCATCATCTATTCTTTCTTTTCTTGCTCGAGGGTGAGCAAAAGTCTAAGTTTGGTGTGGTAAAAGCATAAGCTTTTTGTTTTTCCATTACCATTGATGGCACCTAAGATCGGAGAATCCTCTAGAAAAGGATTTAACTTGCCTATGATGCAAGGAGATGAGCGCCCCTACACTAGAAGGGTCAACTTTAATCAAAGGTTGGACCAAGTCCTCATGGACATATACGTGGAAGGAGCTCAATGGAAGATTGACTCCAAAGGCAAGTCGGTTCAACTAAGAAGACTGGACCTCAAACCTGTGGCTAGAGGATGGTTGGAGTTCATCCAACGCTCCATCATCCCCACTAGCAACCGATCTGAAGTTACTGTGGATCGGGCCATTTGGAGAGGAAGTAGAAGTTCATGAAGTCATCTTCCTTGAACTCTACAAAATAGCCGAAAAGCCCTCCCCTGGGGCAAGGCTAGCTTTTCCTCATCTTATTTGCCATCTATGTTACTCAGCTGGAGCTTTCATAGAAGGAGACATTCACATTGAGGAAGAGAAGCCCATCACTAAGAAAAGGATGGAGCAAGCAAGAGAGCCCATTCATGGATCTCAAGAGGCGCATGAATCTCATCACCATGAGATCCCGGAGATGCCTCAAATGCATTTTCCTCCACAAAACTATTGGGAGCAAATCAATACCTCCCTAGGAGAATTAAGTTCCAACATGGGACAACTAAGGGTGGAACATCAAGAGCACTCCATCATCCTTCATGAAATAAGAGAAGATCAAAAAGCAATGAGGGAGGAGCAACAAAGACAAGGAAGAGACATAGAAGAGCTCAAGGACATCATTGGTTCCTCAAGAAGGAAACGCCACCATCACTAAGGTGGACTCATTCCTTGTTCTTACTTTCTCTGTTTTTCGTTTTCTATGCTAAGTGCTTATCTATGTTTGTGTCTTCATTACATGATCATTAGTATTTGGTAACTTTGTCTTAAAGTTATGAATGAATCCATCACCTCTCTTAAATGAAAAATGTTTTAATTCAAAAGAACAAGAAGTACATGAGTTTCGAATTTATCCTTGAACTTAGTTTAATTATATTGATGTGGTGACAATACTTTTTATTTTCTGAATGAATGCTTGAACAGTGCATATATGTTTTGAAGTTGTTGTTTAAGAATGTTAAATATGTTGGCTTTTGAAAGAATGATGACAAGGAAACATGTTATTTGATAATCTGAAAAATCATAAAAATGATTCTTGAAGCAAGAAAAAGCAGCAAAGAGCAAAGCTTGCAAAAAAAAAATAGAAAGAAAAAGAAAAAGCAAGCAGAAAAAGCCAGAGCTCTTAAAACCAAGAGGCAAGAGCAAAAAGCCAATAACCCTTAAAACCAAAAGGCAAGAGTAAATAAAAAGGATCCCAAGGCTTTGTGCATCAGTGGATAGGAGGGCCTAAAGGAATAAAATCCTGGCCTAAGCGGCTAAACCAAGCTGTCCCTAACCATGTGCTTGTGGCGTGAAGGTGTCAAGTGAAAACTTGAGACTGAGCGGTTATAAAATGGCGCGCTTCCAATTGAGTTGGAAAGAAGACATCTAGGGCTTTCCAGCAATATATAATAGTCCATACTTTGCCCAAGTTTAGACGACGCAAACTGGCGTTCAACGCCAGCTCTCTGCCCAATTCTGGCGTCCAGCGCCAGAAACAAGTTGCAAAGTGGAGTTCAACGCCCAAAATGGCACAAAAGCTGGCGTTCAACTCCAAGAATGACCTCTCCACGTGTAGACTTCAAGCTCAGCCCAAGCACACACCAAGTGGGCCCCAGAAGTGGACTTATGCATCAATTACTTACTTCTGTAAACCCTAGTAGCTAGTTTATTATAAATAGGACTTTTTACTATTGTATTAGACATCTTTGATCAGTTTTATGCTATCCTAGACCTCCATGGGAGGCTGGCCACTCGGCCATGCTTACCCTATATTCACTTATGTATTTTTAACGGTAGAGTTTCTACACTCCATAGATTAAGGTGTGGAGCTCTGCTGTTCCTCATGAATTAATGCAAAGTACTACTGTTTTCTATTCAATTCAACTTATTCCGCTTCTAAGATATTCATTCGCACTTCAACATGAATGTGATGAACGTGACAATCATCATCATTCCCTATGAACGCGTGCCTGACAACCACTTCCGTTCTACCTTAGATTGAATGAGTATCTCTTAGATCTCTTAATCAGAATCTTCGTGGTGTAAGCTAGATTGATGGCGGCATTCATGAGAATCCGGAAAGTCTAAACCTTGTCTGTGGTATTGCGAGTAGGATTCAGGGATTGAATGACTGTGACGAGCTTCAAACTCGCGAGTTCTGGGCGTAGTGACAGACGCAAAAGGAGGGTGAATCCTATTCCAGTATGATCGAGAACCTCAGATGATTAGCCGTGCTGTGACAAAGCATTTGGACCATTTTCACAAGAGGATGGGATGTAGCCATTGACAACGGTGATGCCCTTACATAAAGCCAGCCATGGAAAGGAGTAAGACTGATTGGATGAAGGCAGCAGGAAAGTAGAGGTTCAGAGGAACGAAAGCATCTCTATGCGCTTATCTGAAATTCTCACCAATGATTTACATAAGTATTTCTATCCTTATTTTATGTTTACTTCTTATTTAATTTCGAAAACTCCATAACTATTTTATATCCGCTTGACTGAGATTTACAAGGTGACCATAGCTTGCTTCATACCAACAATCTCCGTGGGATCGACCCTTACTCACGTAAGGTTTATTACTTGGACGACCCAGTGCACTTGCTGGTTAGTTGTATCGAAGTTGTGACAAATTATGAATTGAGATTAGAGCACCAAGTTTTTGGAGCCATTACCAGAGATCACAATTTCGTGCACCAGGTTCCTTTGAATGCACTTATACAGTGCATAAGTTCTGATGACTACTCATCCTCTGATGAGGATGAAGACACTAGGGAAGAGCAAGTTGCTCGTTTTCTAAGAGCTCTAATGAAGCTGAATACCAAATTATTTGGTACAAAGCCTCTAGAGGAAGAACCTGCACTGCTCACCAAAGAACTCGATGCTTTGGTTCAGCAAGAGCTACCTCAGAAGCTTCTAGATCCTGGATGTTTTCTAATCCCTTGCACCATAAGCACCATGACCTTTGATAAGGCTCTGTGTGACCTAGGGTCAAGTATTAACCTCATGCCACTCTTTGTAATGAAGAAGCTGGGAATCCTTGAGGTACAAGCTGCACACATCTCATTAGAGATGCCAGACAAGACCCTGAAGAAGCCATATGCTTAGTAGAGGATGTTTTGATGAAAGTTGAAAACCACTACATCCCTGCCAACTTCATTGTCTTAGATATTGGAGAGGATGAGGATGACTCTGTCATCCTTGGAAGACCTTTCCTAGCCACAGTTAATGCCATCATTGATGTGGCTATGGGAGAACTGACCCTACAATTAGAGGAGGATCACATCTTATTCAAGATGCCTCATCCCAGTTCTCCCTCTACAAAAGTGATAACTATGCAACACCTAGTGTGCCAACCCTCTCTTTCTATGCAGAGCTCTGTAGAGCCCCCAGACATCAATTCTAAGTTTGGTGTTGGGCAGCCCTCAATAAGCTCTAAGTACAGAGGTACTAAAAAGAAAGTACCTAAAGGCTGGAGGGACGAGAAAATCCCAACTGAAGGCCTCTCACCTGGTATGAGAGTTGTCTTCACTAAGAAGCTAGCCTTACCACATACAGTGAGTCGTGTCTTAACTCTAGAGCATGTAGAGCTCATTCATGAGAGGACAAGAAGAAAATTCACTTTAAGGGGAAAAAATCTGAGCCCATACTCACCTCCGTAAGGAGCTAAAGGTCAAGCTAGTGACGTTAAAAGAGCGCTCGTTGGGAGGCAACCCAACTTTACTCAACTATGTTTTTTTTTATTTTGTTTTTCTTTCAGTTGTTAGAGTCATGATCATATGTATCAGTCAAGAGACAGAATTCACAACAGTGAAACAAGATCACTCCAGATGGAGTGTTGAAGTTGAACACCAGTGAGGAAGCCCACACTAGGTGTTCAACACCCTAAAAGGGGAGCATTGCTGGCGTTGAATGCCAACCAGGGAGCAGCCCCTGGGCGTTCAAATGCTAGTGTAGAGAAGCAGGGAATCTGGAATTCCCTAACCTCTCAGGACTAGTGGGTCCCGCGGAAGCTCCACCTACCCCACCTTATTCTTCCCATTGATCATATTTGCTCGAAGACGAGCAAAACTCTTAAGTTTAGTGTTGCAAAAGCTTTGCTTTGTGACTTTTACCACTCTTAAGTATAGAAGAAGAGGATGGAGCAACTAGGAAGCATGCACATGAGCCTGTGCAGCAGCCTACAAAGACAAAGGAGTAATATTGAAGAGATCAAGCACTACATGGGATCCTCAAGGAGGAGCACTAGCCACCGTCAGTCAGGTGGATTCGTTCTCTTTTACTCCTTTCTTGTTATTTTTCTGTTTTCTGTCTTTGAACTTATCTGTTCTCTTGTTCTAGTTGCATGATCATTTACCTTGATGTCTTAAAGTTGTAAAATGTTCCATATATCTCTCACCTTGCTTAAAAGAAAAATTTTATTAAAGAATTGAGAGATGCATGAATTTCAAGTTTAAAATAAGATTAGTTTAATCATGTTGATGTGGTGTCATTGCTTTTGTTTTTTGAATGTATGAAATAAATAGTGCATATTTGAAGTTGAAATTTATGAATATTAGCTCTTGAAAGAATAAGGAAAAAGGAAAAGTATTATTGATAATCTGAAAAATCTAAAATTGATTCTTGAAGCAAGAAAAAGCAGCAAAAAGAAAAAGAAAAAGCTTGCATGCGAAAAAAAAATGGCGAAAAAAGTAAAAAGAAAAAAAATAAGCAAGTAGAAAAAACCAATATCTCTTTAAACCAAAAGGCAAGAGCAAAAAGCCAATAACCCTTTAAACTAAAAGGCAAGGGTAAAAGAACCCAAGGCTTTGAGCATTAATGGATAGGAGGGCCCAAAGGAATAAAATCCTAGCCTAAGAGGCTAAACTAAGCTGTCACTAACCATGTGCTTGTGGCGTGAATGTGTCAAGTGAAAAGCTTGAGACTAAGCGGTTAAAGTCGTGGTCCAAAGAAAAAAGAGTGTGCTTAAGAACTCTGAACACCTCTATCTGGGGACTGATGAGCGGATAATTTATACCCTTTTTGGCATTGTTTTTACATAGTTTTTAGTATGTTTTAGTTACTTTTATTATATTTTTATTAATTTTTATTCAAAAATCACATTTTTGGACTTTACTATGAGTTTTTGTATTTTTCTGTGATTTCAAGTATATTCTGGCTGAAATTGAGGGACCTGAGCAAAAATCTGATTCAGAGGCTGAAAAAGAACTGCAGATGATGTTGGAATCTGACCTCCCTGCACTCGAAGTAGATTTTTTGGAGCTATAGAATCCCAATTTGCGGGCTCTCAATTGCGTTGGAAATTAGACATCCTAGGCTTTCTAGAAATATATAATAGTCCATACTTTTCTCGAGATTTGATGGCCCAAACTGGCATTCAAAGTCAGCCTAAAAATTCTTGGCGTAAAACGCTCAAACTTGCACCAGAATTGGAGTTAAACGCCCAAACTGGTACCAAAGCTGGCGTTTAACTCCAGGAACATCCTAAGCACGAAAAAGCTTCAATGCTCAGCCCAAGCACACACCAAGTGGGCCCTGAAAGTGGATTTCTACACTATCTGCACCTAGTTACTCATTTTCTGTAAACCCTAGTTACTAGTTTAGTATAAAAAATACTTTTAGATTTATTTTATGTCTTCTGTCTTCCTTTGACCACCTTTAGGTCTGGGACCATATGATGTAACTTTTAAACTTTGAGACCTCCATGGGAGGCTGGCCACTCGGCCATGTTTACCCTCTTTTCACTTATGTATTTTCTACGGTGGAGTTTCTACACCCCATAGATTAAGGTGTGGAGCTCTGCTATTCTTCATTAATTAATGCAATTACTACTATTTTCTATTCAATTCATGCCTACTTCTTCTCTAAGATATACTCTCGTACTTAATTCAGTTAAGTCAGAATGAAGGGGTGATCCGTGACAATCACCCAATCTTCGTTACTCGCTTAGCCAAGGTCGCATGCCTGACAACCACAAAGCGATCTACATGATGTTCAACGTAGTCATTGGACGACAGCTGGAGTATATTCTCTTGGGTTTCTAATCTAAGATTAGAACCTTCGTGGTATAGGATAGAATTATTGGCAGCCATTCCTAGGATCCGGAAAGTCTAAACCTTGTCTGTGGTATTCAAGGAAACAGGCTTATGGACTTGTAGAGGATGTTTTGGTGAAGCTTAAAGGCCTGTACATCCCTGCTGATTTCATAATCCTAGATACTAGGAAGGATGAGGATGAATCCATCATCCTTGGAAGACCCTTCCTAGCCACAGCAAGAGCGGTGATTGATGTGGACAGAAGAGAGTTAGTTCTTTAATTGAATGAAGACTACCTTGTGTTTAAGGCTCAAGAATCTTCTTCTGTAACTATGGAGAGGAAGCATGAAAAGCTTCTCTCAATACAGTGTCAACTAGAGCCCCCACGCTCAACGTCTAAGTTTGGTGTTGGGAAGCCAACACCATTAAGCTCTGAGTCTCCGTGAAGCTCTCTAAGAGCTTCATTGTCAAGCTATTGACATTAAAGAAGCGCTTGTTGGGAGGCAACCCAATGTTATTTAACTATATTTATTTATATTCCATTGTTATTTTATATTTTCTTTAGGTTGATGATCATGTGAAGTCACAAAAACAACTAAAAAATCAAAAATAGAATGAAAAACAACATAAAAAATAGTACACCCTGGAGGACAGGCTTTACTGGTGTTTAAACGCCAGTAAGGATAGCAGAATGGGCGTTTAACGCCCATCCTGGCAGCATTCTGGGCGTTAAATGCCAGAATAGGCAGCACTCTGGGCGTTTAACGCCAGAAAGGGCTGTCTGGCACAGGATAGCGTTAAACGCCAGAAATGGGCATCTGGCTGGCGTTTAATGCCAGAAATGGGCAGCAGAGTGGCGTTTAACACCAGGAAAGGTAGCAGGACTGGCGTTTAACACCAGGAAAGGCAGCAGAGCTGGCGTTAAACGCCAGATTTGGCACAAAATGGGCCTTTGAACACCAGCATGGTGCAGGGACTTGAATTCCTTGACACCTCAAGATCTGTGGACCCCATAGGATCCCCACCTACCCTACTTTTTCTTCTCTCCTCTTCACACCTTTTCATAACACTCTTCTCCAAACACCATTGACCAATCACCTCAATACCTCTTCTCCACAACCTCTTCACCACTCACATCCATTCATCATTAAACCCCACCTACCTCACCATTCAAATTCAAACCATTTCCCTCCCAAACCCACCCACTCATGACTGAATCCCCCTCTCTCCCACACTATATATATCCCTCCTCAGTACCTTCATTTTCACACATCACAAACACTTCTACCCCCTTGGCCGAACCACTTCTCTCACTCCATCTCCCTCATTTCTTCTTCTTCTACTCCTTTCTTTCTTCTTTTGCTCGAGGACGAGCAAATCTTCTAAGTTTGGTGTGGGAAAAGCTAAAGCTTTTTATTTTTCCATAATCACTAATGGCACCTAAGGCCGAAGAAACCTCTAGAAAGAGGAAAGGGAAGGAAATTGCTTCCACCTCCGAGTCATGGGAGATGGAGAGATTCATCTCAAAGGTCCATCAAGACCACTTCTATGAAGCTGTGGCCAAGAAAAAGGTGATCCCCGAGGTCCCCTTTAAGCTCAAAAAGAGTGAATATCCGGAGATCCGACATGAAATCTGAAGAAGAGGTTGGGAAATTCTCACCAACCCCATTCAACAAGTTGGAATCTTAATAGTTCAGGAGTTCTATGCCAATGCATGGATCACTAAGAACCATGACCAAAGTGTGAACCCGAACCCAAATAATTGGCTCACAATGGTTCGGGGGAACTACTTGGATTTTAGTCCGGAAAATGTGAGGTTGGCATTCAACTTGCCAATGATGCAAGGAGATCCTCACCCTTTCACTAGAAGGGTCAACTTTGATCAAAGGTTGGACCAAGTCCTTAGGGACATTTGTGTGGAAGGTGCTCAATGGAAGAGAGATTCAAGAGGCA
Source organism: Arachis ipaensis (assembly GCF_000816755.2). Taxonomy (NCBI): domain Eukaryota; kingdom Viridiplantae; phylum Streptophyta; class Magnoliopsida; order Fabales; family Fabaceae; genus Arachis; species Arachis ipaensis. Next base: position 58,532,372 of record NC_029786.2, on the reverse strand, counting down.
AGCCGGTTCAACTAAGAAGGCTTGACCTCAAACCCGTGGCTAGGGGATGGTTGGAGTTTATCCAACGCTCTATCATTCCTACTAGCAACTGGTCTGAAGTTACTATAGACTGAGCTATCATGATCCATAGTATCATGAATGGAGAGAAAGTAGAAGTTCATGAGATTATATCCCTTGAACTCTACAAGGTGGTAGACAAGTCTTCCACTTTGGCAAGGTTAGCCTTCCCTCATATCATTTGTACCCTATCCAATTCAGTTGGAATTGTCATAGAGGAAGACACCCTCATTGAAGAGGACAAGCCCATCACTAAGAAAAGGATTGAGCAAACAAGAGAGCCCACTCATGTACCTCAATAAGAGCATGAGGAAATTCCTCATCATGAAATCTCTGAGATGCCTCAAGGGATGCATTTTCCTCCACAAAACTATTGGGAGCAAATCAACACCTCCCTAGGAGAATTGAGTTCCAACATGGGACAACTAAGGGTGGAGCACCAAGAACAATCCATCCTCCTCCATGAAATTAGAGAAGACCAAAGAGCCATGAGAGAGGAGCAACAAAGGCAAGCAAGAGACATAGACGAGCTCAAGCACTCTATAAGATCTTCAAGAGGAAGAACTAGCCGCCATCACTAAGGTGGACCCGTTCTTTAACTTCCTTGGTCGTTATTTTCTGTTTTTTGTTTCCTATGCCTTATGTTTTATTTATGTTTGTGTCTTTATTACATGATCATTAGTGTCTAGTGTCTATGTCTTAAAGCTATGAATGTCCTATGAATCCATCACCTTTCTTAAATGAAAAATGTCTTTAATTACAAAAAAACAAGAAGTACATGGTTTCGAATTATATCTTGAAATTAGTTTAATTATTTTTGATGTGGTGGCAATACCTTTTGTTTTCTGAATGAATGCTTGAACAGTGCATATTCTTGAATTTGTTGTTTATGAATGTTAAAATTGTTGGTCAAGTGAAAAGCTTGAGACTGAGCGCTTAAAGTCGTGGTCTAAAGCAAAAAGAGTGTGCTTAAGAGCTCTGGGCACCTCTAACTAGGGACTTTAGCAAACCTGAGTCACAATCTGAAAAGGTTCACCCAGTTATGTGTCTGTGGCATTTATGTATCCGGTGGTAATACTGGAAAACAAAATGCTTAGGGTCACGGCCAAGACTCATAAAGTAGCTATGTTCAAGAATCAACATACTGAAATAGGAGAATCAATAACACTATCTGAATTCTAAGTTCCTATAGAAGCCAATCATTATGAACTTCAAAGGATAAAGTGAGATGCCAAAACTGTTCAGAAGCAAAAAGGCTACAAGTCCCGCTCATCTAATTGGAACTAAGTTCATTAATAAGTTTGGAATTCATTGTATATTCTCTTCTTTTTATCCTATTTTGTTTTTAGTTGCTTGGGGACAAGCAACAATTTAAGTTTGGTGTTGTGATGAGCAGATAATTTATACCCTTTTTGGCATTATTTTTACATAGTTTTTAGTATATTTTAGTTACTTTTTATTATTTTTTTATTAGTTTTATTCAAAAATCAAATTTCTGGATTTTACTATGAGTTTGTGTGTTTTTCTGTGATTTCAGGTATTTTCTGGCTAAAATTGAGGGATCTGAGCAAAAATTTGATTCAGAGGCTGAAAAAGGACTGCAGATGCTGTTGGATTCTGACCTCCCTACACTCGAAGTAGATTTTCTGGAGCTACAAAGGCTCAGTTGGCGCTCTCTCAATTGCGTTGGAAACTAGACATCCTGGGCTTTCTATCAATATATAATAGTCCATACTTTTTCCAAGATTTGATGGCCCAAACTGGCATTCAATGTCAGCCTAAAAAATCTTGGCGTAAACGCCCAAACTGGCACCAAAGCTGGTGTTTAACTCCAGGAACAGCCTAAGCACGAAAAAGCTTCAATGCTCAGCCCAAGCACACACCAAGTGGGCTCCGGAAGTAGATTTATGCACTATCTGTAGGGGTGGGCATGGTTTGGATTTTTATAAATCCAAACTGGATCTATTTCAGAACCAGTTTTATGGTTCATGAAACCAAACCAGAACTGGATTGAAGAGAGAAACCGATTTTAAACCGGTTTGAAAAAATTAAAAACCAATTTTAAACCGTTTTTAGAATTTAAATCTGGTTTTACTTACAAACCGGTTTTAAATCCAATTTTTTTAAATCCAAATCTAAAATCCTTTTTTTTTATAAAATCCAGTTTTAAAATCAGATTTTTTAACCAAAAATTTAATTTTAAAACCAATTTTTGAAAATCCAGTTTTAAAACTAGTTTCTTCAACCAAAAATCCAATTTTAAAACTAGTTTTTAAAAATTCAATTTTCAAACCAGATATTTTAACAAAAAATCCACTTTTAAATCCAGTTTTTAGAAATTCAATTTTCAAACTATAATTTTTTTAAAAGTAAAATTAATACTAAAGTCATTTTAAAGTGTATAGGTTCATTACAACTAGAATTTGGTTCTTTATAAATCTAATGACAATAGCTAATCTATATAACATTTAATCATTCTCAAGACATCAAAAGAATACCACCAAAAAATCTCTCTAAAACAACAACCACAAAATATCAAAAGATGCCAAGTTGCCAACAAAATCATCAAACAACCACAACCTTTGAGGAAAATATATCTGCAAATAACAAAATATATCTTTGTCATTTTAAAACAAATTTTTTGAATGAAAGTATTAAACCAAATGAGAATATTAAGCATACCTAGTCATCATCAAGATTATCAATTGATGCCGCCATAAAACAAGCACCATCATTAGAGGAAAATATATCTGCCAAGGAAATCAAATTAATTATCAATAAAACTACTACTAATAAAACTTTTTTGGCTAATAAAACTACTACTAATCTTAAAAGATATTGATTTCTATATATAAAAAGAACAATCAAGTGGTGGCAATGTGGCATCATGCTTTTATGATATATATTCCTCTGCACATGAATTTGGGAAATTGATGAAGATAATGGATACAATTCAAGATGCTCATATTCTCTCTCAAATTGGATACAAATTCAGTGTTCATAAAATTGCTTGCATGGATGGATTAATGGTACTCAAATGAATGCTGCTACTTCATTTTCAAAGAATCAAATTATTTTATGTCAATGTTATTTCTAAAAAATTATACTTCACATTTGAAGATAGTAATCCTTTTTATCCCATTTCATAAATAAAGAAACTTGTATTACGTGTAGTTTCATAAAATAGGAAATCAACTTTTTAAAAAGGAAGTATAATCGATGAGAAAGACAGAGAAATTAATTTGCAACAATTTGCAATGGAGATGTTCATATCTACAAGACTACAACAACATCCAATCAAACCAAACACACGACCCCACTGCATATAATGTGCACCAGCTATCTGAACATGATACATGTAAATATGATGTTGAGAGATACTGGTATGGCATGTGGAATGATAAATACGCATGAACAGTGTCACCATGTTTAGAATGGTTGACAGTGTGGAATTTCACTACGGTGTGAGCTGAATTACCTAAACCGTCTCTAGAGTTTTGCTCAAAAGACAAAATTAGACCTTTTAGTGTGGCAGCTGCAAAACAATTAGGACAGAGCTGAAAAGTTGCTTTAGCCAAATTTTGTACAATACTGTTTATTATTTGCCATTTTAACATTTTAAGCACTGTACATTTATAATTAATCCCAACATGCATTTCACTAATTTCATTGAATAAATCGGTTAACTAACCACAACCAACACATTCACTAAATCACTGTCATGTACCTCAAAACAGCAGAACAAGACAGCAGCAATATTTCATATCAACAAAATTAAGGTGGGGACTAGTGAAAGTAAGCACTCCTAAGTCCTAAGATCTTGAGTTGTTTCCATTGCCTATACTATAGTTGCTACTTGCTAGAATGAGAGATTCAAGGCAGTAAATAATGATAAGAAAAAGAAGGCCAAGGCAGAACACAGTTAATGATTTTTCAGAACAAAATTCTATTTACAACAAAAATCAGAACAACAAAGCTGGAAACATGTATAAGATAAGTTAGTTTTCTTCAACTAAATAATGATTTTTCATATGATTGCTAATTGAACCACAGTTAATACACTTCTTACTAAAGTTCTTGAATCAATGTCACCATTTGAAGTGTTCTTACTATCCCTCTTATGCAGCATTGTTCAAATTCATCATTCATCCCTGCAACTTCAACTACTAGTCTATCTAATTCTAATTCCTATAAGAGATTAGGAGATTGGTTGTTGGTTATATAACCAAGTAGCACAATACATATAGAACACTTACCTATTGGCTTAAATCAGCAAGTAGATTTTTTATGAAATCAAGTTTTAGGGGGGTTCAATTTGAAAATTCATACACCGTATATAAACAACTAGCGCTACATATATACTATATATATTATGGTACATGCATGAACCAAAAAAATAATAAATGAGCATGGCAATCAGTTCATCAAGGATTCAACTACTACTTAGTTTAATTAGATATTTTTCAACAAAAAGTGAACCACAGTGAAGAAGAAACTTACAGTAGGATCCATTGAAATGGAGAGTTCAAATGTTCAATACTGAGAGATTTTAAAATCTGCACATTCAATCCATTGAAGTGAAGAAGTCAGTATACTCATGAAGGAACAAAACAGAACAAATCAACAAAATAGAAAAAACCCAGATAAAACTCAAAACTCAGAACCAAGGGCAATGAGGAGGCTTACCTCAATTGATGAGCATGAGCTCCGGCGAGCCACCAACGAAAGAAGAAGAGAACCGAAAAAGAGAGAAGATAGAGTCGCGATTGGGAAGTCGAGGCAGAGAGACAGAGTCTCGAATCAAAGTGAAGACTGAAGACTCGAAGAGGTAGAGGCCGATGAACCACCGGCGAGCTCCGACGAGAGGCAGAGAAGAAGAAATGTTGACGGTGGCGAAGAGTGGATTTGGTTTTGTTGAAGAGGATTTCTCGAAGAGGAGAAGACTCAAAATTAGGGTTTTTTTAGATCTGGATTTTAATTTGGATCTGGATCTGGATCCGGTTTAAAACCATTTAAATGGATTAGATCAAAAACCAAACTATAAAATAAATATAATTTGGTTTGGATTTTTTTTTGTTTAAAACTGGTTTTTTTTAAATGGTTTGGTTTGGATTTTTTTTAAATGGTTTGGATCCAGTTTTTTTGCCCACCCCTAACTATCGGCAGTTAGTTACTCATTTTCTGTAAACCCTAGTTACTAGTTTAGTATAAAACTACTTTTAGAGATTTATTTTATGTCTTCTGTCTTCCTTTGACTACCTTTAGGTCAGGGACCATATGATGAAACTTTTACACTTTGAGACATCCAAGGGAGGCTGGCCACTCGGCCATGTCTACCCTCTTTTCACTTATGTATTTTCTACGGTGGAGTTTCTACACCCCATAGATTAAGGTGTGGAGCTGATGCCAGGGCATTTTGGCCAGTTTCACTTACCTTTTCTTTACTGTTTTCAGGGTAGTTTCATGCATTTCCTTAGAAAATAAGCTAGTTTTGGGTAGCTATTCACTTACATCTTGATTCAAGCATACATTGTGCACTTTACATGATTTCATGAGGATTTTGCATTAATTCAAGGACAAATTGGATGTTGCATTTCCCATGACTTGGACTAGAACTTTTGATGCACTTTATTGCTTGATTTCAGGACAAAGGAAGCAAAGAAGAACCACATTAGTGGCTACGTTAGTTACACTAACGTTAACCGCCTCTAACGTTAAGAAGAAAGGGGGGAATCCAACGTTAGTGACATTCAACATTATCACTAATGTTGGCCAAGTCACACTAGGCCACGTTAACTCCCACGTTAACCTAGTTAACGTGGAAGTTAACGTGAAGAAGGGAGGTGACGCCAACGTTAGTGACACCCAACATTGTCACTAACGTTGGAAGGAGCCCACACATGCCACCATGAGCCACGTTAACTCCCACGTTAACTTAGTTAACGTGGAAGCTAACGTGAATAAGGGAATGTTGAGCCAACGTTAGTGACACTCAACTTTGTCACTAACGTTGGAGATGGCTAGCATGGCTATGTTAGAAGCCACGTTAACCTAGTTAACGTGGACTCTAACGTGGGAGCTAAGGGGCACATTGGAACGTTAGTGACAATGTTAAGTGTCACTAACGTTCTCGAAGGATGGCAAGCCTACGTTAAAAGAGCCACGTTAACTAAGTTAACGTGGACTCTAACGTAGGGAAGGGGGAGGCTTCTCAACGTTATTGGGAAAGTTGAGTCCCAATAACGTGTGCGAAGGACAAAGAGGCAACGTTAGTGGCAACGTTTGTGCCACTAACGTTGAGGTTAACGTGGCTCTTACTTGGGTAAGGAACGTTAGTGAAAAAGTTGAATGTCACTAACTTTCTCGAACCCATATTTTCACTAAACGTTAACACCACTAACATCCTGAGCTAAAGTCTCTGCCCACTTCACACTTTCTCTCTGCAAGTAAAGCCAAGCCCAATGAAGAAGATAACTGCTTCAAACTCAAGATCCAAAGGCTCAGACCCAAGACTTGAAGAACCAACTAGAAGAGTAGAAGAGTAGTATATATAGGAGTAGCTTTGAATTAAATAGGGAGTTGAAAAATATAGGGAGCCTCTGGGCATAGAATTACTCTCTGTATTTACTTTCTCTGCACTTCTAGTATCATCATGTATTCTCTATCTTTGTTTTCATTTTCCAGAGCTATGAACAACTAAACCCCTAATTGAGGAAGAGATGAAAAGGAAATTGATCCGGAGAATACAACATCTCCTGAGCCCAATGAACTCCCCATTTCTGATCTTACCCATTCTCTTTATTTTCTGTTACTTACTTTTATGAGCAATTCCCCCATTCCCATTTACAATTCTGCAATTTACTTCAGTAATTTACTTTCAGTTCTTTAATTCTAGCATTTACTTTTTCTGTCATTTACCTTCCCACCATTTTATTTTCTGCAATTCTAAAATCAAATCCTGGATTCGCTCAACTAGAACATTCCTCTAATTAAAGTTGCTTGATCAATCAATCCTTGTGGGATTTGACCTCACTCTATTGTGAGTTTTTACTTGACGACAAATTCGGTACACTTGCCGAAGGAAATTTGTTAAGAGACAAGTTTTTCATGCATCAAGTTTATGGCGCCGTTGCCGGAGATTGATTGTGCATCAACAATGATTAGATTGGAGGATAACTAGATTGAGCATTTTATTTTTGTTTGATTTAATTTTCTGTTTGAGTCATTTACTTCCTGTTTTAGTTAATTTCTTTCCTTCCCCCTACTTTTTCTTTGTTATTTACCATTCATCTCACTAACCCACTAACTGTTTGATATATTGCATCACTCACACTAACAGTAATTCTAACAGATATACTTTCTGCACCTATTCTCTTTGCTTGTACTTGTTGGTTGTATGACAGGGAGAAAAAGCGAGGCTTCAACTTCCTTTGATTCTGAACTTGAGAGAACCTTCCTTAGACTAAGGAGGGAGGCAAGAGAAAAACGTGTAGTTGGTGCTGAAGAAGAGGAGGAACACTTTGAGGAATACTTTGAACCAAACATGGAAGAAAACATGGAAAACCATCACGAAGAAGAGGCTCACAACCATGGCGGAAGAGGTCGAGCAAATCATGCTGGGGAGGATAGAAGAGTTTTAGGCTCTTACATCAATCCAAACCCAGGAAACTGTGGAAGTAGTATTCAAAAGCCAACCATCCATGCCAACAATTTTGAACTAAAACCACAGCTCATCACCCTTGTTCAGAACAACTGTTCGTTCGGAGGAAGTGTCCAAGAGGACCCCAATCAACATCTAACCACCTTCCTGAGAATATGTGACACAGTGAAGTCTAATGGTGTTCACCCTAACGCCTATAGACTGCCCTTATTTCCATTCTCACTCAAGGATAAGGCAGCCAAGTGGTTGCAGTCTTTCCCAAGGGAGAGCTTGACAACTTGGAAAGATGTGGTGAACAAATTCTTAGCAAGATTTTACCCTCCTCAACAAATCAATAGACTGAGAGCTGAGGTCCAAACTTTCAGGCAACAAGATGGTGAGACTCTATATGAAGCATGGGAGAGGTTTAAAGACCTAACAAGGAGATGCCCACCAGATATGTTCAATGAATGGGTACAGCTGCACATTTTCTATGAAGGACTCTCTTATGAGTCAAAGAAAGTCGTAGACCATTCATCCGGAGGATCTTTGAACAAGAAGAAGACCATTGAGGAGGCCATAGATGTCATTGAAACAGTAGCAGAGAACGACTATTTCTATGCTTCCGAAAGAGGGAACACAAGAGGTGTAATGGAGCTAAACAGTGTAGATGCTCTGCTGGCCCAAAACAAGCTCATTACCCAGTAGCTGGCTGACCTCACCAAGAAGATGGAGAGGAACCAAGTAGCAGCAATCTCCACTTCATCAACAACCTAAGAAGGAGTGAATGAAGAAGTAGAGGGTAGTTAGGAGCAAGCCAACTACATTGGGAATTCACCTAGGCAAAACCATGATCCTTACTCCAAGACCTACAACCCTGGATGGAGAAATCACCCAAACTTTGGGTGGGGAAATCAACAAGACCAAAGCCTTGATCAAAGATGCCCAAATCCAAACAATGTAGCCCACCAACACTTCACATCTAGACCATATCAACACCCCCATAACAACACCTCTTCACATTCATATCAAGGCCAGAATAACCCTCCTCAGCCTAACTTATCATCATTTGATGAAAGAATCTCAAGGATTGAGAATCTACTTGAAGGCATAAGCAAGGAGATTCAAGACAACAAGGTGTTCAAGGAGGAAGTGGGAGCCAGTTTCAAAAACCAGGAAGACACAATCAAGAGGTTGAAATCTCAAATGGGGTATCTCTCTGGTGCACGAAATTGTGATCTCCAGGCTCGAACAAATCCTGGTAATGGCTTCAAAGCTTGGTGCTCTGATCTTAATTCATAATCGTCACAACTTCGATACAACTAACCAGCAAGTGCACTGGGTCGTCCAAGTAATACCTTACGTGAGTAAGGGTCGAATCCCACGGAGATTGTTGGTATGAAGCAAGCTATGGTCACCTTGTAAATCTCAGTCAGGCAGATATAAAGTGATAATGGAGTTTTCGAAATTTAATAATAGAATAGGGATAGAGATACTTATGTAATTCATTGGTGAGAATTTCAGATAAGCGAATGGAGATGCTTTTCGTTCCTCTGAACCCCTGCTTTCCTGCTATCTTCATCCAATCAGTCTTACTCCTTTCCATGGCTGGCTTTATGATCTAAGAACAATGCGCTCAAAGATGATCAAAGGATCAAAAGGTAATCCAAAGATGTCTAATACAATAGTAAAATGTCCTATTTATAATAACTAGTCACTAGGGTTTACATGAGTAAGTAATTGATGCATAAATCCACTTCCGGGGCCCACATGGTGTGTGTTTGGGCTGAGCCTGAGTGTAGCACGTACAGAGGCCATTTGTGGAGTTGAACACCACTTTCTGTGCCAGTTTGGGCGTTCAACTCTGGTTTTGGATCCTTTTCTGGCGCTGGACGCCAGATTTGGGCAGAAGGCTGGCGTTGAACGCCAGTTTACGTCGTCAATTCTTGGCCAAAATATGGACTATTATATATTGCTGGAAAGCCCTGGATGTCTACTTTCCAACGCAATTGGAAGCGCGCAATTTCGAGTTCTGTAGCTCCAGAAAATCCACTTTGAGTGCAGGGAGGTCAGAATCCAACAGCATCAGCAGTCCTTTTTCAACCTCTGAATCTGATTTCTGCTCAAGTCCCTCAATTTCAGCCAGAAAATACCTGAAATCACAGAAAAACACACAAACTCATAGTAAAGGATCCTATTTCTTCTGAGGAAATGCCAGTTGGTCCAGATCACTTAGTTCATTGATGAACAAGGGAGGTTCAACTTCCCAAGCATCAATGCCAAATAGTTTGGCATTCTGCCGGATCAAAAGGGAATCTGGCACCGATGTTATCGGACCAAAAGCTTGCCGAAGACTCAAACAATCCCCGGCAACGGCGCCAAAAACTTGGTGCACGAATTGTGATCTCCAGGCTCGAACAAATCCTGGTAATGGCTTCAAAGCTTGGTGCTCTGATCTTAATTCATAATCGTCACAACTTCGATACAACTAACCAGCAAGTGCACTGGGTCGTCCAAGTAATACCTTACGTGAGTAAGGGTCGAATCCACAGAGATTGTTGGTATGAAGCAAGCTATGGTCACCTTGCAAATCTCAGTCAGGTGGGGTTTAATGTGATTAGATTAGATAATTAAAAGATAGATAATAAAGGATAGAAATACTTATGTAATTCATTGGTGAGAATTTCAGATAAGCGAATAGAGATGCTTTTTGNNNTGTGCAGAGGCCATTTGTGGAGTTGAACGCCACTTTCTGTGCCAGTTTGGGCGTTCAACTCTGGTTTTGGATCCTTTTTTGGCGCTGGACGCCAGATTTGGGCAGAAGGCTGGCGTTGAACGCCAGTTTACGTCATCAATTCTTGGCCAAAGTATGGACTATTATATATTGCTGGAGAGCCCTGGATGTCTACTTTCCAACGCAATTGGAAGCGCGCCATTTCGAGTTCTGTAGCTCCAGAAAATCCACTTTGAGTGCAGGGAGGTCAGAATCCAACAGCATCAGCAGTCCTTTTTCAACCTCTGAATCTGATTTCTGCTCAAGTCCCTCAATTTCAGCCAGAAAATATCTGAAATCACAGAAAAACATACAAACTCATAGTAAAGTCCAGAAATGTGAATTTAACATAAAAACTAATGAAAACATCCCTAAAAGTAACTAGATCCTACTAAAAACATACTAAAAACAATGTCAAAAAGTGTATAAATTATCCGCTCATCACTCTCTGAACAAATTCCCAAACCCACAGATGGATTCCCATGTGACACAGAGAAGAATCTGAGAGGTGAAACAAAGAAAGTAAGATGGGAAGATTGCAAGATGGTCACTATAAGTGATAAGGAGACTGAGGACAAGCCAAGCAAGCTGTCAGAACAACCTAAAGATACCTCAGTAGAGGAGGGGAAAAAGATTACCAAGAACCAAAAATCTCAAAACAGGAGCTGCTGAGACTCTATGCACCTTTTCCCCAACTGCTCAAGGGTGCTGTGGAGAAGAGAATATACTCAAGATTTCTTGACTTGTTTGCATCTTTGCATGTGAACATACCGTTCATCAAGACTATCCAACAAATGCCTGCATACATCAAGTATATGAAGGAGCTGCTTCCCAGGAAAGGCTCACTCAAGGGAGGCCAAACTATAGTGATGAACAAGGAGTGCAGTGCCCTCATTCAACCGCAGTTGCCTACGAAAAGAAAAGATCCAGGGATTTTTCATGTCCCCTGTGCCATAGGGGAAACAATGTTTGATAGAGCACTCTGCGATTTGGGAGCAAGCATCAACTTAATGCCCTTATCCCTGGTGAAGAGGCTGCAGATCAATGAGATATTGCCCACAGATGTAGTCATCAGGCTGGCTGACAATACTCAAAAACAAGTAAGAGGGGTGGTGGAAAACGTGTTGTTGAAGGTGGGGAAATACTTTCTTCCCACAGACTTTGTCATCTTGGACATGGAAGAGAGTCACACTCACCCAATCATATTGGGAAGACCATTCCTAGCTACAGCCAGAGCACTCATAGATGTGGAGCGAGGGGAGCTAATATTGAGGATCCATGATGAACGACTCAGCTTTAACGTCTTCAAACTCTCACAAGAAGCAGACCAAGAAAACAAAGAACCAAATCAATATTCATGAATTCCAACCCAAACTTGGTGAAGTCCTTATATTGCAGTATATAGTGAAGAATAAGTTTGGTGTTCAAAGCGTGCCAAGAAAGCATGAATGCAACTGAGAGCATGCTAGTCTTGGAGCTTTGAATAGAACTTTTCATCACAGTGCTTCAAACTAAGTTTGGTGTCACCCCATGGTGCCACCAATGTGCATATAAGGATACACAGTTAGTTAGTTAGTTGGAGTTCATGAATAAACAAAATCTTTTCTTCTCTTCATTATTCTAGCCGTAAAAATTTAAATTGATTTTTTTATGATATTTCTTACTTTTCTTATTTGATCTTTATAGGGAAAGGAAAGGAGCATTGAAGGAGATTGATTGGACAATTTAATGAGAAAGGTTCGGCCACTTCATGAAGAGGGTACTACACACGTGCCTCAAAGGGGAATGCATTGGGAATGGTTGCCATGCAACATTGGAGGAAGAACAAACTTGGAAACTGAACCAACTCCATCATAAAGTTGGTAATCCTCGTGCTTACTCCATACAAAACCCCATCCGTTCATCATACACCAACCCCATCAATCCACACCTTTCATCTCTTCATCACTTCTCTATATAAGTGGATCCAATCCGCACCATCTCCACATTCGAAATTCATATCCCTTGCACTTCACTTTCCAGCAACTAGTTCTTCAACTTCCCACTCTCTAAATCCCACATTTCTTCCCTTCACTACACCCTTTTCGCATTAACTTCATTCATGGCATCATCAAGCTCCAAGAGGCAGAAGAGGAAGGAACCAATGGAGAACATTCCTTTCGATGAGAAGAGATTCAAGACTGCCTTCCATGAACGAAAATTTGAGCGGATAAAGCTCAAAAAGATACTGCTCGAGTTAACCTTCCAAATCAATGAAGACGACTGCCCACAGATTCGGGAGAAGATTGAAGAAAGAGGGTGGCAAATGCTCACCAATCCAGAGGGGAAAATCAATGCAAACCTCGTCAAAGAATTCTACGCAAATGTGGTCAGAGAAGACAAAACCAGGGCCCCAACCTTCAAAAGCTATGTAAGAGGAAAGGAGGTGGACTTCAGCCCAAATGCTATAATAAGAACTCTTCACCTGAAATAACCACATTTTGATGAGCCTAGCTATCATGCAAGGATAAGTAAAAGCCAAGACAATGATGAGCTCACTGAGATCGTGACTGACATCTGTGTTATAGCAGCTGACTGGGAGAGGTATGGAGATGGCAGACCCCGGTTCATCAAGAGGGGAGACCTTAGCCCAGAAGCCAAGGGGTGGTTTGAACTCGTGAGGAGGTCTATTCTCCCAGCTGCAAATAATTCAGAGGTAAATATTAATCTAGCAACTATGGTGCATTGCCTAGTACAAGGTGGAGAAATCAATGTGCATGAACTTATAGCTGAGGAAATTCAAGATTCAGCTGAGAAGCTTGAATCAGGTGCCAGGCTTTGGTACCCCAGCACCATTCTCCGATTATGCACAAAGGCCAAGGTGGTCTTTGAGGATAGCAATCCAAACTGGGTGAACCCTGGGAGGCTAATGACAACCCAGCGTATGGCCTATACTACACCTGCTCAGCAACAAAGAAGGCCACAAATAGGGAAACTAAAAGCAAAAGAAGGAGCTCACCAAGAGGAGTCTCATCAGGAAGAATATCAACAAGGAGAGCATCCTTACCCAGCCGACTTGAATATGAATCACCTTCTAAGAGCTATTGAAGATTTGGGGATGAGACATCTGGAAGGACAAGAGCAAATACTAAACTGGATGAGCCAACAAGAAGAATGGCAGAAACAACAAATGGAGCAGCAACAGGAACAATACTCCCAGCTCACTCAAACCATCCACCAAGTTACTGAGAGGCAAGAACGTCAAGATAAGCATTTGCAGGAACTCAATCAGCGACAAATAGCCCAGATGAAAGCATTCAATGAGTTCACCGTACTTAATGAAGGACGGCAACTACATAGGGAGGAGTTCAACGTCAATACTCAAGCCAAGTTGAACTACATGTCCAGTAATATGCATCATCTACACTATGCCATCCCTACATATGATGAGGTCCAAAAAGATTTTGTAGAACAAGAAGAGAGGAAGGTAAAACAGTAGAAGGAAACACTCAAGAAGAAGATGGAAGATGGTGGTTTCTGGAAGAAGCTGCTTGGAAAAGGCAAGGGAAGTGGGAGCACAAGCAATCAAGAAAAACACCAGGAGGACAAGCAAGGAGGAGAGCATGGGCATCCACAAGAGTAAAAGGTGGTGGAGTTCCTTTTTTGGTCCATTTTTTCTCTATGTTTTAATTAAGGAAGATCTTGTATGAAATAGAACTTGCTTCCATGTTAGTCTAAACCTTTTTAAATTCTGTCTTTTAAAGTTTTTGTGTTGAAGAGGTTTATGATTGCTAGTCCTTATGTCACTGCATCCTTACTTTGCTTATTTGTATGCTTGTTCCTTTAAATCAAATGAAAAAGAGAACGAGTGTTTCTAAAGACCAGAGAAGAGTTCATACTATGGAGTAAGTTTATGAGTTTATGGTATAGTCATAAGTTAGCTAAGTTGGTTCAACCATAAGGTGGGAGGACAACTGTCTGTCATGAATACTATGCTTGAGACACACCCCATGAGACTAGCTAAATAAGAAGATCCTAATAAGAAAAAGGGAAAGAATAATCAAAGTTGAGGAATAAAAGAAAAAGAGTAAGCAATAAGGCTAGGCACCAATGGTTTTAATCTTGAGGCATGTGTCTGTGGTGTTCCTGTGTGAGGGATCTACTTGGATGAATAAGCTCTTAGGGGTGCCTTATCACTTGGTAACTTGGGTTAACTAACTCGGGATTATCAGCTGAAAGTCCACTATCAAGAGTAACCCTCACTACAGAGCATTTAGTAACCCAAAGAGGTGCTGGACACCAAGGTCTCAAGAAAAGAAAATAAATAAACTATATGCCTGTGGTGTGTATGTATGGGGGAGAGACTTGAGCAAGTAAGTCCTTAGGGGTGCTTCAATACCTAGTACCTTGAACCAACTGGTTCGGGAGTGTTGGCTGAAAGCTTATTTTAAAGAGTTTCCCCCTTACAGAACACTTAGCCTAAGAACACAAATAAGCCCTGAAATAACAACAAAAGGATCAATAAATAAAAGTTTCATGGGATACAATCACAGTGAGTATTCTAGGACATGATAAAGGTCTGAAAGCCAGGAATGAACCTAAGTTGCTATGCATGAAACCACCATAAAACTAGGGACATAACTTCCACAAGAATGACTCATTTCTCTTGGCATTCCATTCATCATTCTCTTGTTCCAGTACTCGCTTAGGGACAAGCAAGCTTTAAGTTTGGTGTTGTGATGCCATGGCATTTTGGCCAGTTTCACTTACCTTTTCTTTACTGTTTTTAGGGTAGTTTCATGCATTTCCTTAGAAAATAAGCTAGTTTTGGGTAGCTATTCACTTACATCTTAATTCAAGCATACATTGTGCACTTTACATGATTTCATGAGAATTTTGCATTAATTCAAGGACAAATTGGATGTTGTATTTCCCATGACTTGGACTTAAACTTTTGATGCACTTTATTGCTTGATTTCAGGACAAAGGAAGCAAAGAAGAACCACATTAGTGGCTACGTTAGTTACACTAACGTTAACACTAACGTGGAATGGGAGTAACTTGCAAAGTTAATGAGAAAAGTGATTGCCAATAACGCTCTCGAAGCCATCATTGCCCACGTTAAGAGTCACATTAACTAAGTTAACGTGAACTCTAACGTGGAAGAAAGGAAATGGAGCCAACGTTAGTGACACTTCACATTATCACTAACGTTGGACCAAGCTCATAAGTGGCCACGTTAGTCACCACGTTAACTTAGTTAATGTGGCCTCTAACGTTAAGAAGAAAGGGGGGAAGCCAACGTTAGTGACATTCAACATTATCACTAACGTTGGCCAAGTCACACTAGGCCACGTTAACTCCCACGTTACCCTAGTTAACGTGGAAGTTAACGTGAAGAAGGGAGGTGACGCCAACGTTAGTGACACCCAACATTGTCACTAACGTTGGAAGGAGCCCACACATGCCACCATGAGCCACGTTAACTCCCACGTTAACTTAGTTAACGTGGAAGCTAACGTGAATAAGGGAATGTTGAGCCAACATTAGTGACACTCAACTTTGTCACTAACGTTGGAGATGGCTAGCATAGGCCACATTAGAAGCCACGTTAACCTAGTTAACGTGGACTCTAACGTGGGAGCTAAGGGGCACATTAGAACGTTAGTGACAATGTTAAGTGTCACTAACATTCTCGAAGGATGGCAAGCCTACGTTAAAAGAGCCACGTTAACTAAGTTAACGTGGACTCTAAC
>NC_029786.2:58475680-58515857 GCF_000816755.2 Arachis ipaensis | reverse complement strand
ATATTTTCACTAAACGTTAACACCCCTAACGTCCTGAGCTAAAGTCTCTGTCCACTTCACACTTTCTCTCTGCAAGTAAAGCCAAGCCCAATGAAGAAGATAACTGCTTCAAACTCAAGATCCAAAGGCCCAGACCCAAGACTTGAAGAACCAACTAGAAGAGTAGAAGAGTAGTATATATAGGAGTAGCTTTGAATTAAATAGGGAGTTGGAAAATATAGGGAGCCTCTGGGCATAGAATTACTCTCTGTATTTACTTTCTCTGCACTTCTAGTATCATCATGTATTCTCCATCTTTGTTTTCATTTTCCAGAGCTATGAACAACTAAACCCCTTTCATTGGGTTAGGGAGCTCTGTTGTAATTTGATGGATCAATACTAGTTTTCATTATTCTTCTTCTATCTTTTCTCTTGATTTTACTTGAAAGCTTTTGGTCTTCATCCAATTGGGTAGTTATCTTGGAAAAGAAGCTATTCATACTTGGATCTCTTCTGAACCTTAAAAGAGGAATGAAGAGATCAAGCTAGAAATGCTTTCTCATGCTGGACCAAATTGGGTTTGGATGGATATGTGACTATAATCTTCTCAACACTTGATTTGGGAAATGCATGTGGTATAATCAGTGACCATACTTCATCTCTTCTCATGAGCAATTGACCAAGGAATTGGCTATTGATCAAGATTTGAGAGATTGAATTACAAGAAATTGTAATTCAATCACTTAAGATTGCCAAGGAGATCAATGAGTGTATTGATTGAGGAAGAGATGAAAAGGAAATTGATCCGGAGAATGCAACATCTCCTGAACCCAATGAACTCCCCATTTCTGATCTTACCCATTCTCTTTATTTTCTGTTACTTACTTTTATGAGCAATTCTACCATTCCCATTTACAATTCTGCAATTTACTTCAGTAATTTACTTTCAGTTCTTTAATTCTAGCATTTACTTTTTCTGTCATTTACCTTCTCGCCATTTTATTTTCTGCAATTCTAAAATCAAATCCTGGATTCACTCAACTAGAACATTCCTCTAATTAAAGTTGCTTGATCAATCAATCCTTGTGGGATTCGACCTCACTCTATTGTGAGTTTTTACTTGACGATAAATTTGGTAAACTTGCTGAAGGAAATTTGTTAAGAGACAAGTTTTCCGTGCATCAGGAGCTCTGCTGTTCTTCATGAATTAATGCAATTACTACTCTTTTCTATTCAATTCACGCCTACTTTTTCTCCAAGATATACTCTCGTACTTAATTCAGTTAAGTCAGAATGAAGGGTTACCCATGACAATCACCCAATCTTCGTTACTCGCTTAGCCAAGGTCGCATTTCTGACAACCACAAAGCAATCTACATGATGTTCAACGTAGTCATTGGACGATAGCTGGAGTATATTCTCTTGGGTTTCTAATCTAAGATTAGAACCTTCGTGGTATAGGCTAGAATTATTGGCAGCCATTCCTGGGATCCGAAAAGTCTAAACCTTGTCTGTGGTATTCCGAGTAGGATCCAGGATCCGGTAAGTCTAAACCTTGTCTGTGGTATTTCGAGTAAGATCTGGGAAGGGATGATTGTGACGAGCTTCAAACCTGCGAATGTGGGGCACAAGTGATAGTGTGCAAAATGACAATGGTCCTATTCCGACGCTAGCGGGAACCGACAGATGATTAGCCATGCGGTGACAGCGTATATGGATTTGTTTTCATCCGAGAGGATCATACAGCTTGCCATGGAAGGAGGTAATGCATGGTTGGAAGAAGGCAGTAGGAAAGTAGAAGTTCAGAAGCAACTAAGCATCTCCAGACGCTTATCTGAAATTCCCACCAATGAATTACATAAGTATCTCTATTTTATTTTCTGTTTTATTTATATTTTAATTATCAAAACCTCATAACCATTTGAATCTGCCTGACTGAGATTTACAAGGATGACCATAGCTTGCTTCAAGCCGACAATCTCCGTGAGATCGACCCTTACTCACGTAAGGTTTATTACTTGGACGACCCAGTGCACTTGCTACTTAGTTGTGCGGAGTTGTGAAAAGAGTTGAGATTACGATCGTGCGTACCAAGTTGTTGGTGCCATTTCAGAGATCACAATTTCATGCACCAGGGACTCTTGCAAAGCTGAGTCACAATTTGAAAAGGTTCACCCAGTTAAAGTGTCTATGGCATGAATGTATCCGGTGATAATACTGGAAAACATAGTGCTTAAGGTCACGGCCAAGACTCAGAAAGCTGTGTTCAAGAAACAAAATAAGCTTAACTTGGAAAGTCAATAATATCATCTGGATTCTAAATTCCTAAGGATGCCAACATCTCTGAGTTTCAATGGATAGTAAGATGCCAAAACTATTCAGAAGCAAAAAGCTACTAAGTCCCGCTCATCTAATTATAACTAAGCCTCATTTAAAACTTAGAAATTTATTGTGTCTTAATTTTATTTTCTATCCTACTGTGTTTTTAGTTGCTTGGGGACAAGAAATAGTTTAAGTTTGGTATTGTGATGAACGGATATTTTATACGCATTTTGACATCACTTTCATATAGTTTTTAGTAGTTTTTATTTAGTTTTTATTATATTTTTATAGGTTTTAGTGTTAAATTCACATTTTTGGATTCTACTATGAGTTTTTTAGTTTTTGGACAATTTTAGGTATTTTCTTGCTGAAATTGAGGAGCTGGAGAAGAAGTCTGATTTAGAGACAGAGAAAGCACTACAAATGCTGTCCAGATCTGACCTGCCTGCATTCGGAAAAGCTGACTTCCAGAACTTTTCAGAGATATATAATAGTTTATATCTTGCTTCGGATTAGAAAGCCCAAAACTGGCGTCCAACGCTAGCTTCCTGCCCCCTTCCAGGCGTCCAGCGCCCAAAGAGTAGAGCCCAGCGTCCAAAGGCCCAATAAGGACCCCCTAGCCAGCGTTTCACATCCTAGAAGCCTTATAGCACATGGATCTCATCAAAGCTCAGCCCAAACACTCACCAAGTGGGCCCTATAAGTGGATTTTAGCACTAAATAGACTGTTTTACCCTTTTTGTGTAATCCTTAGTCATTAACCTAGTATTTAAAGAACTTTTACACCTCTCACTAAGGGAGGTCTACCATATTTTCGTTTTTCCATTGTATTTTTACTTCAGTATGAGTTTTTAAACCTCCTAGGTTGAGGGGAGGAGCCCTGTTGTGTCCTATGAATTAATAAAAGTATTACTGTTTCTTCTCCGATCCATGTTTAATCTGTTTTAAAGATGTATATCCGATCTTCATCGTGGTGAATAGGATGATCTGATAAATTAGCTCTGTTCATCACTCTAAGATGAACGTGCCTGACAAACACCCGCGTCTACTTGGGTTCACGTGAATACGGGACTAGAAAACACGAGCCAACAGCTATGTTTATACATCTCTCATACGGTTAATCCATGACTTCGTTGGGGACTTCTTGAGACACCAGTTCAGCCTATTTTTGGGGAGATTAGAGTCTCTGTGGTATAGGCTAGAATCTAAAGAAGCAGCATTCTCTGATCCAAAAGATTCGACCTTGTCTGTGGCGCTTTGAGGAGGATCGCCAGGAGAATGACTTGCTACCGCTTCACCCTTCGTCAGATTGGATGACCACAGCCAATGGCATTCAATCTGTAGCAGAGGAAATCAATGACCACAGCCCATGGCGTTGATCACATACAGCCTGCCATCGAAGAAGATCATTCACAAGCAGAGAAGACAGTAGTACCAGAGTTCATTCAGAAAGGCAAAGTAACTCCAACTCTCAACTCTATTCCTATCATTTAATCCAATTAGTTTTACCCCTTTCAACATTTATGATATATAATCATTCAAGGCTTACATAATATTCCAACAATCTTCTGATTTTGCCTGACTAAGACCTACAAGACAACTATAGCTTGCTTCAAACCACAATCCTCGTGGGATCGACCATGACTCGCTCAGGTATTACTTGGACGACCCAGTGCACTTGCTGGTACAGCAGTACGAAGGTGTGGGGAATCGTGCTACTACTTGGCTTAGGTTTAGATTAGTTTTTGAGCATTCTTGGCTTGGAAAGAGAAATTAGGTGATCTTGAGTCATTAATACCCAATTTAGATTGGTGATCTATAGTTGTTAGTTAATATTATTTCCATTGACTCTAATATCTTGCTAATTCAATTAGTAAGTTGATTAGGACTTATGGATTGAGATTAACTAGCCTTATTTGACTTTCTCTCAAGGAAGATAACATTATATCTTCTTCCTATGTTGGAGATGACTAAATAGAATTAGCTCTTATTAATCACTGTATGATAGTTAATGACTAGGATAGAAACCCTATATTCTCAATCCTTGCCATGAATGTCTCTCTTTATTACTTGCTTTCTTTAGTTGCTCTATTTACTTTCTTGTTATTTACTTTTCTTGTCAATCATCAAATCAAACCCCCATGGTTCCTTCATAGCCAATAATTGAGCACTTCATTGCAATTCCTTGTGAGACGACCCGAGGTTTGAATACTTCGATTTATTTTCATTGGGGTTTGTACTTGTGACAAAACCATATTAAAATTTTATTGAGTATTATTTGTTGGTTGAGAACTATACTAACAATGGAATTATTTTGTGTGAAATTCCTAACCGACGGTAATAACTCCATCAAGGGTCAATTGTTGGTTTGGAGCTATACTTGCAACGAAAATCTATTTTGTGAAATTCCAAACCTACTTTTGGTCTTCATCAAGTTTTTGGCACCGTTGTCGGGGAACTAGTGCAATGAGTGCTATGACTTTGGTTGTTGTCAATATGTGAATAGTGTGAATAGATACTTTTTGGATTGTTTGTTTGCTTTTGTTGGTAATTAGGATTTTTGTTTCTTTTGTTAATTGATGTTTTTTGTTCTTATTTTCTATTTTCCTCTATGAGCTATCACCCTCTTGGCTTGGAGTTTGGTTATTACAATGTTGTAGGGAATGGCGATCTTAATGATGGTGTGCACCAATGGTTGAGCTATCACTTGAAGGAGGAGCCACATTCATACAGTGAATCCTCATGGCAACCCCCTCCTCCATACCACTATGACCATACTTCATCCTATAGTGCATACCAACCACCATATTCCTATGAAGCATACCCTCAATATTCTCCTCAACCACAACACCCTCAAGCCTCACTACATCACCAAATACCTCCATGGGATCCACTTCCATATTCATCTCACAACTCACCTTATGAACCACCATCACTCCAACATCACCACTCCCATAATCAACTTGACCAACTACCTCCATATACACCACCTCAATATCGTCACCTTTATGAACCAACCCCCATTTATGAAGACTTCCTCCCATATGATGAGCCTTCTATTCCACCTCAACCTCCCTTGGATAATAATGAGCAACAAGAGTTGATCAAGCGTCATCAAGCCATCATGGCTACCTTGACCGAAGTCTTAGCCCACTTAGACTCACCATATTCATGGCACAACCGAAGCAATTTTGTAGATGAATGTGAAGAACCAACCTCAATTGAAGAGTGCAGGATAATGGAAGGTTTGGAACAAAAAGTGGATGAAGTTGAGCTTTGTGAAGTTGAAGAAGTGGTTGAAGAATTGGGGAGGATTGAACAACAGGTGGAGGTGATCAAAGAGGAGAGCAAGGGAGCGGAAATTTCAAGGATATTAGAAGTCTCCCTTCTTAAGCAACCATCCAACACATCGTTTAAGTGGGTAACAATCTCATCCCCTAAACTTTATTTGCCCACATGAGTATGCTTTGTTGGAAACGGATGGTCAACTTAGAATCCTTTGTGGATTACTAAGTGAGAAAGAGATCAAGGTTGGGTGGCATGGTGAATTAAGGCTAGCTAAGGTTGCACCCTCAAGACTTGAGTTCCAAGGGTGGTGCAAAGCACAAGTGAGTGATTTTCAAAGGAATATTTAGAGTCTTGGTAAGAATTTAAGAAGTTGGTCACCCTATGGAAAGCTTGAAGATCAATAAGAAGGGGTGTCAACAAACAAAGTGTGGGACTCCAGAGGACAAATGAAGACCAAGCATGAGTGGAGGATCAAGGAGGAATGGAAGCACAAGCCTCCTTGATATGAGCTCCTTAAAATGTCCAACTTAAGGACAATAAACCAAAGCGCTAGGTGGGAGACACCCCACCATGGTAACATTGTTCTAACCCTTCTCTCCTTGCTTATAGTTTGGTTTCATTGCATTTTTACTTGTCTTAATTAGCCTAAGATTAGTTTAATTTTGAGCTTAGTTAGGTTAATTTGCATATGGGTTATGAATATTTGAATGTTTAAATGTTTGGGGTTGAATTTTGCTAAGCTAAGGTTCAATACCTTAGATTTTGAAAGGAAAAATTTTTGGGGAAAACAGGGCATCGTGTGTGTGCACACCCTTATGCGTATGCACACAATCCCAAAATTTTGCATCTTGCGCATACGCACCAACCTGTGCGTACTCACACTTACCTGCACTGCCTCTGTTGAGGGCGCTTGCACGCCTTGTGCGTGGGCATCCCATTATGATTTGTGCTTGTTTATTATCATACCACACTCACATAAACTCTTCCTCAATTCTTGTTTATTTGTTTTATGCAGCAGCCTGAGCCCCGGTACCCACCAGCTGAAGGTGGAGTGATAAACCACTATTTTATGGTTTACCTTATACTCACTTGAGTGGTTTATATCAATTCTTTACTCATTTATTGCATGTTTTACATTTTCCTTCCTAATTTTGTGCTATGATTGAAATCATATTTCTTTGGTCTTAATTTAGCTAATCTTAATCCTCTCTTATTACCATTCGATGTCGTGATATGTGTGTTAAGTGTTTTCAGAGATTATAGGGTAGGAATGGCTTAGAGGATGGAAAAGAAGCATGAAAAAGTGGAAGGAATACAAGAAACTGAAGGAACTGCTAAAGCTGTCCAACCTGACCTCCTGGTACTAAATCGACCATAACTTGAGCTACAGAGATCCAAATGATGCGGTTCCAGTTGCGTTGGAAAGCTAACGTCCGGGGGCTTCACAATGATATATAATTTACCATAGTTGTCTCGAATCCAGGCAACGCGCACGCGTGGATCACGCGGACGCGTGACCTGGCAAAAAACCCAATCCACGCTAATGCGTGGACGACTCTTCCGCGTCACTTTGTAGCGACCTGTACATACCAGAAATTGCTGGGGGCAATTTTTGGGCTGTTTTTTACCCATTTTTTGGCCCAGAAAGTACAAATTAGAGGCTATAAAGTGGGAAAATCCATCCATTCATTCAATACTACACACAACATTTATTATTCATATTTTAGGTTTTAGATGTAGTTTTTAGAGAGAAAGGCTCTCTCCTCTCTCTTAGGTTTTAGGATTAGGATTTCAACTTCTTCTCAGATTCCAAGTTCAGTGTTCCTTTAAATTAGGATTCTTATATTTTCATTTATTCCATAGTATTTTTCCATTTAAATTTTATTGTTTATTTAATTGCTTCCAATTTTATTTCAATTATCATCTCTACTCTTTTATATCTTTAATCCTTATTCAGAGTTACAATTGGAAAGCTTTTATGACATTATTAACGCAAAGAGTATTTTCTATTTAATTTTTTTGTTTGCTTGATTATCTCAATTCAATCTAATTATCGTGTCTTCTTTCTATTCCCTTTTCATATATGCAAAATTGGCATCCATGTCAATGGAGTAGGTTCCCAACTTGATTTTGGAGTTGATTAATATTTGGAGACCCTTGAGTTGGAAGACTCAAGAGTTAATTGTGCTTGGCTCTCTGGCCACTAACGCTAATCCAAACACAAGGGTGAGGATTAGGACTTGTGAATAGAAGTTGGATCCCAACTTGATTTTCCTTTATTTAGTAAAGGATAACTAAGTAGAACAACAACCAATTACCATTACACTTGAAAAATCCAACAAGGATAGAACTTCCAATTAATCTTCTCCGGATCAAGGCTTTTTAATTTAATTTAATTACATAAAACCTCTTTGTTAATTTTTACTGCCTTAATTTATAATTATTTATTTTTCTATTACCCAACTCTTAAAATTTTCGGAAAACCCATAACCAATAATAACACACCTCCCTGCAATTCCTTGAGAGACGACCCGAGATTTAAATACTTCGGTTATAAATTTTATTGGGTTTTGTTACTTGTGACAACCAAATTTTTGTACGAAAGGATTTTTCTTGGTTTATAAACTATATCTACAACGCAATTATTTTTATAAAAAAATTTTACCGACAGAAATCCCGTTCGTCAAATATGGCACCGTTGCCGGGAAATTGCAAACTTGTGCCTTATTATTGGTTATTGTAAATATTTGCTTTTTTCTTGTTTATTTGTTTTTATTTTTGTTTTTATTTTTGCTTTTTTGTAAATTAAGAGTTTATTAGTTTTTATTTAGTTATTAAAATTTTCGAAAATAATGTTCCTTGTTCTTTCTTGATCTTCAAGTTGTTCTTGGTTGTTTTTTTCGTTTTGATCTAAAAATTTTAAGTTTGGTGTCATTTTATTGTTTTTCTCTTTCCTCATTAAATTCAAAAATATCTTTTCTCTTTATTTTAATTGATTTTTTTCGAAAACTACAAAAAAAATTTCAGATTTTTATTTTAAAATTTTTATCTTATCTTATGTTAGTTTTAAATTTCAAAATTCAAATCTTTTTCAAAAATCATATCTTTTTCAAAATATTATCTTATTTTATTTTAAAAAAAATCAAATTTTAAATTTCAATATTTGAATTCCAAAATTCAAAATTCAAATTTCAAAAATTTAAATTTAAAATTTTAAAAATCAAACCTTTTCAAAATTTAAACCTTTTTCAAATCTTTATCTTAAATTGTTGTCAGTGTTTCTAGTTTTAGGAGTTTATTTTCATTAATTTCTTTATCAGTTTTCATTTTTATTTTCTTTAGCTACTATGAATTCTCACCCCTCTGGTTTCAAGTTTGGTTCCAATGTTGTTGTAAGGAATGGAAACTATAATAAAAATAGGCAAAAAGGTTGGAAGAATCAAAAATGGAAGGAGCCACAAGGATTTGATCAACCCTCTTGGTAACAACCCCCTCCAATGCGCTATAACCAACAACCATTCTGTGATGCATACCAAGACAATAGTTATGGTGGACCCTTTCGTGACAAACCACCTCCACCAAATTACTATGGTCAAGAGCTATTCCGAGGTGCGTACCAAGATGATAGATATGGTGGACCCCCTTGTAGTTACCAACAAGCCCCATCATATGCTTATGAACCACCTTCCCAACACACCTTTGAACCACCATACTCACAAGCCCCTTTACACCATTCACCTCCATATGACCCTAACCTATATCCACCCCAACCTCCACTGGATGACAACACCATTGGTGTTATTCACCAAGGGCAAACAAAGCTTCATACCAAATTTGCCTCTATCACTAGTCTCACCTCTACTCTTCAAGCACTTATATCACGCATGGACCAACCCTCTACCTCCAATATTCAACCCTCAAGCTTCAGTGCGCTTCCTTTTCAACCACATAATAATCTTCCCATCCTATCACACCCTCCATTGAAGAGCACCCACATCCATCAATCCAAGAGCAAGATGATCCCAGTTATGCTATTGATATGGAACAAGAAAGAAGGAATCATCTTCGCGAATCCATACTTCATAAGAAGCTAGAGGAGGCCCTACAGATGAAGGTAGTGGAGACCCTTGAAGTCGAAGGAGTGGTTGAAGAATTAGTGAAGGAAGACAACAAGGAGGAATCTGATTTTGTCTTAGAGCAAGAGGAGGCCCAAAATGTGGAGATAGGAGAGACCCTTGAAGATGAAGGAATAGTTGAAAGGAGTTATCATGGAAAGAAAATCATCAAGGATGAGTATAATTTTATACTAAAATAACTGGACAAAGCAGTAATTATTAAAGAGGAAGAAGTAGTTGAAGACTTAGGAGATGCTGAACCTCCATGGGAAAGTCCAGTCATAGAACCTCCTTCCAAGACGTTTGAATTTGATCTTGAAGAGGGTGTACAACCTCCAAGACATATCATGGCTAAAGACTTTGAAGAGGTTGATCAAGAGATGGAGATTAAAGAAGAAGAAGCACAACCTCCCATGCCCTTGGTGAGTAATGAAGAAGAGATTGAGTTGAAAGAAAGCTACCAAGAGGAAGAGGTTGAACTTGAAGAAGCTTGCAAAGAGGTGGAAGTTATCAAGGGAGAGCACAAGGGAATGGAGCTTGAATTCACCTTCCCAAAGCTGTTGGAGACCTCTCCCCCAAAGCCATCACCATCCAATACAACATTCAAGTGGGTAAAATTCTTATCCTTGCCCTTTACTTTTCCACTTGAATATGGTTTACTTGAGACAGATGGTCAGCTTAGAGCTCTTTGTGGCTCTAAGAGTAAGAAGAAGATGGTTAGTGGTTGGCAACACAATCCTAGGTTCGTTGTGGTTGGGGGCTCAAAGTTTAAATGCAAAGGTTGGTGTAAAGCTCAATTGAATAGGTCTAGGAAGCTGTTTGGATGCCTTAGTGAGAATTCCGATTACTTACCACCCAGATGGAATCATGATGATCAACTTGAAGACGGGTGTAGGATCAAGATTTGGGATCCGGAAATATATGAGGATCAAATTTGGGAGCTCAAAGCTTGTGAAGAACTCCATCAAAGCTTGAGAAATTTACTTGGTATTGATAGAGCTTATTGGAAGTCCAAGCATTGGTGGAAGTTTCAAGACGAGTTCAAGCACAAGCCACCATGACAAGGAGCTCACCAAATGTCCAACTTAAGGACTTTAACTAAAAGTGCTAGGTGGGAGACAACCCACCATGGTATATTCTTTCCTTTTTGTCCTTAGTTTTATTTTATTTTATTTTTATTCGTGTTCATTCATAATTTCTGCATCAGCATTTGCATTCTACATTCTGTATACTGCATAATAATTTAAAAAAAAAAAGGAAGAGAGGCACGTGACGTGCCAGCGTCACTGACGTGTCCGCGTCATAGTGCATTAAAAACTAGGAAGAAACGAAGCAGAGAGTCACGCGAAAGCGTGGCTGGAGACGTGCCTTAGGCACAAATATGCCCACGCTGACGCACTCACGTCGTTTGCGAAATAGCCTCCCCACGCGTCCGTGTCACCCACGCGACTGCGTGGCCCTACAAAATTGACGTAAAGAGGTGTATGGCAGGAAGTTATGGTGGAGTAGCGCTGGAATGATGTTGGAAGCACAAGCCCTACCACGCGACCGCGTGCTCCACACATCCGTGTCGTTTTTCAAAATATGGCCATTCACGCGATTGCGTCACCCACGCGAACGCGTCACCCAGATTTTTGGCACAATGCATTTAAAACAGAGAGTTGCACGAACGCACGGCTGCACCCGCGCCAATAGCACAAATCAGGTCATGCGATCGCGTGACCCACGCGTCCGCGTTACCTGAACTTATCACACACCACGCGATCGCGTGACCCACACGTCCGTGTCACAAGCGACGCACAGCTTATCCAAATCAGCGCCAGAATTCCTACCTTTTCTTCTCCAATCCTACTTATCTTTCTATTATCATTCTTTCTTCTTTCTTCTATCTTTTCTTATTTCTTTCTTCTTCCTTTCTTACTTTCTTTTTCTTCATCTCTTTAACTTCTCATCTTTTTTCACTTTCATTCTATTTTACTTAATTTATTTACATACTTTCATTCATTGCATTTTACTTTCGTGCTTATTTTTATTTTCTTTTCTAAATTTATTATTTTTTCATTGGTGTTAAATTTTCTTATTCAACTGTTACATATTTTCTTGAATTATTCTAGTGCTTCATGACTTGTTTTATTCTGATTGGGTATTATTATTCATAAGTCAATGCTATTCTTTAATGATACTTGCAGTCTATTTGCATTGATATACACTTATACTATCTTGCATTACCCACACTCTCTTCCCCATAGTTACAATTTTTACACTATTGATATGCCGTTTGCTTCTACTGCTTTCTCACTTGCATGTTGTAGCTACCATGTAATTGAGACCCTTATTATTTGGCATTACCCACTCATATTTTATTTGTTTTCTATCATTATTTTTGGGTTCCTGTTCTTCTTTTTTCTCTTCTTTCAGGTTGGCAACCGAAGAAGGATAAAGGGAGAAACTTCTATATGGGGAAACAGACAAGTTTCATCTGTACAATCTTTGGAGAATAGTATCAGTTGTAGCAGCCCGTCCACTTGCACATCTTAGCATGCACCGAGGGCGGTGCAATCTTTAAGTGTGGGGAGGTCGATACCGATCTCCATGGGTTAGTTATTTTATTCTCAACACCAATATTTTACTTTATTAGTTCATTGTTGCATTTGCATATTTGATTGCATATTTGTTTGATTTTGTGCATATTTTACCACCACTTGGTTAAAGTAATATTTTCTTTTTCAAGAAACTTTTTAGAGTATTTCACTAATTTAAATTAAATTTTTTATTGAACTTGTTTGAAGAAATATTATACTGGAATATGGTCTAGAGCTCGAACACACAAAACCAATGAGATCTTGAGCTTATTTGAATTGGTTGCATTCTATCAACCAATATTTTATTTTTGGTGTGTGTTTTTCTCTCTAAAATTGTGATCTTTGTCTTGCTTAATTCTATATTTCCATTGTTTGATGTATGCATACACTTACATTATTGAGGCCTTTGTTTCACTAAGCTTACATACCCATATGGCCTTACCCTTTCATTATCTTTTGCAAACCAATGTTGAGCCTATTATACCCCTTTGTTATTTACTTTAGCTCATTACTAACTCTAAGCAAAAAATAATAATGTCCTTAATTTGAATCCTTGGTTAGCTTAGACTAGTGAGAGTGCTCATGAATTAAGTGTGGAGAAAAGTGGGTTTGGAAATATTTAGTTTAAGAATTGGGTGTTATATATCTTTATGAAAATGTGAAAGAAATGTTTAGGACATGTTCATGCATCCAATATCTTAATCATATGTATTGAGAAAAATAAAAGAAAAAAATACATATATATATAAAAAAAAAGAGAAAAGAGAGAAAAAGAAAAGAAAAAGAGCAAATAAGTAAAAGGGGACAAAATGCCTCAAAGTAAACGAAAGCAATGCATATGTACTGTACTCAAATCAGGATGCATGAATATGTGGAAAACATGGTTAATGGATAGTTAGGTTTTGTATTTTGATTACATGGATTGTCTAAAGTTAGGTGGAAAGTTTAAGTTAATTAAGGATTCAGATTTTTGTCCACTTGACCAAATACAATCCTACCTTGACCCTAACCCCATTACAACCCTTAAAAGACCTCTTGATATGTGTATCTATGCATTAAAATTTTGTTGATTGGTAGAAGAAGAGCAAGCCTTAGAAAGCAAGGTTAGTAGAGAATTGAGAGATCGAACCTTAAACACCTGAGCGATTAGAGTGCATACACTTCCGGTGAGGGTTCGATACTCGATTCTTTGTTCCCGGCTTTCATAGCTATTTTCTGCTTGTAAGTTTACTTGTACTTTATTTTGTGATTTGAATTAGTGAAATATAGTTCATATTTGTTCTTAAAAGATTTGTTTACTTTTAACCAAGTAGGTAGAAACATTTTGCATGTAGTTCCATTCATATAGATAGGTTGCATTTCATACATTCTACCATTTTTCTTCACTCCTTAATAGCTTCTCTTGAACTTAGCATGAGGACATGCTAATGTTTAAGTATGGGGAGGTTGATAAACCACTATTTTATGGTTTACCTTATGCTCAATTGAGTGGTTTATATCAATTCTTTACTCATTTATTCATGTAATTGCATGTTTTACATTTTCCTTCCTGATTTTGTGCTATGATTGAAAACATGTTTCTTTGGTCTTAATTTAGCTAATCTTAATCCTCTCTTATTACCATTCGATGATGTGATATGTGTGTTAAGTGTTTTCAGAGATTATAGGGCAGGAATGGCTTAGAGGATAGAAAAGAAGCATGAAAAAGTGGAAGGAATACAAGAAACTGAAGGAACTGCTAAAGCTGTCCAACCTGACCTCCTGGTACTAAATCGACCATAATTTGAGCTACAAAGGTCCAAATGACGCAGTTTTAGTTGTGTTGGAAAGCTAACGTCTGGGGCTTCGCAACAATATATAATTTGTCATAGTTCCCTCCGAACCAGGTGATGCGCATGCGTGGACCACGCTGACGCGTGACCTGGCAAAAAACCCAATCCACGCTAACGCGTGGACGACGCTTCCGCGTCACTTTGCAGTGACCTATACGTACCAGAAATTGCTGGGGGTGATTTCTGAGCTGTTTTGACCCAGTTTTCGTCC
This sequence comes from Arachis ipaensis, assembly GCF_000816755.2. Classification (NCBI taxonomy): domain Eukaryota; kingdom Viridiplantae; phylum Streptophyta; class Magnoliopsida; order Fabales; family Fabaceae; genus Arachis; species Arachis ipaensis. Next base: position 58,501,528 of record NC_029786.2, on the reverse strand, counting down.
CAGAAAGTACAAATTAGAGGCTATAAAGTGGGGGAATCCATCCATTCATTCAATACTACACACAACATTTATATTCATATTTTAGGTTTTAGATGTAGTTTTTAGAGAGAGAGGCTCTCTCCTCTCGCTTAGGTTTTAGGATTAGGATTTCAACTTCTTCTCAGATTCCAAGTTCAGTGTTCCTTTAAATTAGGATTCTTATATTTTCATTTATTCCATAGTATTTTTCCATTTAAATTTCATTGTTTATTTAATTGCTTCCAATTTTATTTCAATTATCATCTCTACTCTTTTATATCTTTAATCCTTATTCAGAGTTACAATTGGAAAGCGTTTATGACATTATTAATGCAAAGAGTATTTTCTATTTAATTTCTTTTTTTGCTTGATTATCTCAATTCAATCTAATTATCATGTCTTCTTTCTATTCCCTTTTCATGTATGCAAAATTGGCATCCATGTCAATGGAGTAGGTTCCCAACTTGATTTTGGAGTTGATTAATATTTGGAGACCTTTGAGTTGGAAGACTCAAAAGTTAATTATGATTGGCTCTCTGGCCACTAACGCTAATCCAAACACAAGGGTGAGGATTAGGACTTGTGAATAGAAGTTGGCTCCCAACTTGATTTTCCTTTATTTAGTAAAGGATAACTAAGTAGAACAACAACCAATTACCATTACACTTGGAAAATCCAATAAGGATAGAACTTCCAATTAATCTTCTCCGGATCAAGGCTTTTTAATTTAATTTAATTACATAAAACCTCTTTGTTAATTTTTACCACCTTAATTTATAATTATTTATTTTTCTATCACCCAACTCTAAAAATTCTCGGAAAACCCAAGACCAATAATAACACACCTCCCTGCAATTCCTTGAGAGACGACCCGAGATTTAAATACTTCGGTTATAAATTTTATTGGGTTTTGTTACTTGTGACAACCAAATTTTTGTACGAAAGAATTTTTGTTGGTTTAGAAACTATATCTACAACGCGATTATTTTTATAAAAAATCTTTACCGACAGAAATCTCGTTCGTCATGGAGCATCATAGCTCTTTTCTACATCTCTTCACCCCCGGATTGTGTGCATGCACGGAGGACCATGTAACGTTTAAGTGCGGGGGAGGATCCACAATTTTGGGGCGTAACTTTCTCTTTCTCAACACTTTGCACTTTTTTATTTTTTAATAGTTATGTTTTTGTGAATATTTGTTTATTATTTCATTTCATTGCACTTTGCTTAGTTTGCTTATAGTTTTCTTTGCATGTTGCCTTGTATAGAAAATAAGTTTGGTAAAAACAACAAAGAAATTTTCAAAAAATCTCTCTTAAGGCGTTCCATTAATTAGATTTAAAACTTATTTTCAACTTGGTTGAAGTATTTTCTTGTAGAACATAGAAAAGAGCTAGAACAATACACCAAGTGAGATTTGAGCTTTAATTGTGTGGTTGCACATTTTCAACCACAAATTTTGTTTATGTGTTATACTCCTTTTATGATTGTGATCTTAGATTTGCTTGAGTCTTTATGTCCTATATTTGATATTTTGAATGCATTTAGTATGATTGAGGCTATTTTTTGAAAATTCAACTCACTAAACCATATGGTCAACCCTTACAATTACCTTTGTAACCCACTTTTGAGCCTTTTAATTTCCCTTTTGTTCTAATTTAAGCACATCTTTCTCCCTAAGCAAAAAATCATTAATGTCCATGAATTATATTTTTGATTAGCTTGGATTGAGTAGTGTGTATTACTCAAGTGTGGGGGAATTTCGGGGAAACATTGGTAATGAGTTTAGTTTGGATATTCATTGTAAAAATTTGGAAAAATGGGTAAACATTCATGCATTCATTACTCAAAAATATGCATCCCTTTTTGGTGATAAAAGAAAAGGAAAATTGTGGTGTACATACTTTGTTTATTAAGAGAGAGAGAGAGAGAGAGAGAGAGAGAGAGAGATAAAAGAAAAGAAAAAGAAAAGAAAAGATAATAATAATGTAAATAAAGAATGCATATGTGTGTGAATTAGAAAGAAGACGCATGACTGAATGTGAAAAAGGGAAATGAATGTGAAGTTAGGTTGGTTTCTTTTGTGTACATAGGATGATATAGGATTAGGTGGGATACTTGATCTAATCAAAGATCCAATCTACTAGTCCACTTAACCATATTAATCCTACCCTTACCCTAACCCCATTACAACCCACCAAAGACCTCATGATATTTGTATTCATGCATCAAATATTTGTTGATTGTTAGATGACTAGCAAATCCTAGAAAACATGATTAAATGAGAAATGAGGGATTAAGCCCTAAACACTGAGTGATTAGAGCGTATACACATCTGGTGAGGGGTTCGATTGCTCAATTCTATGATTCCATCTCTTATCTTGTATCTTCTTGCAAGTTGCTTGTTAGTTTTTGAAAACTTCAAATAAAATCTTTGGACATTGATCACATTGCATTGATTCTTTGCCTTGGCCCTAAGACTTGCTTTAGATTGATTGAAAATCTCGTGTTTGTGTTTGCCAAACTCCATAGGGAACCATAGTATAGATATGAGTAGGTAATATCTAGCTTAGTTGCATGCATGTAGGTAGATGCATTGAATAAGTTGCTTGTCCTTTTACCCTTCTCCTTTGATTGTGATTAGCATGAGGACATGCTATTTTTTAAGTGTGGGAGAATTCATAAATCCACATTTGATGATAAATTTTGGATTGATTTGACTGGATTTCATCATATAAACCCACATTTATTCACCTAAATAGCATACTTTTGTTTTCTCTCCCTAAATTATGTCTAATTGTGAAAATATGCTATTTTGTGCTTATTTTAATCAATTTTATTACACCTTCATTCCATTCAATGCCTTGATGGTTTTGATGAGTGATTTCAGGTGTAAGAGGTTGGAATGGCTTGATAAAAGTGGAAGAGAAGCATGCAATTGGGAGAAAACATGAAGAAAACAAAGGAGAAGAACACAGTCATGTGTGCGTACGCACAACTCTCTATGCTTACGCACAAGATGGAGATCAGCAAGTGTGCGTACGCACAGGATGAAAATCAGCAAGTGTTGTGCGTACGCACAAGTACCAGCACGTGACGTCATTAAAAAGTCACGTGGCTCGTGATTTTGAGGACTCTTTGGCCCATTTTTGATGGCTTGGAAGCTTATAAGGAAGGGCAAGCAACCACACATGATACCATACAATACAATACTTCATACAACACACTTAGGAGTAGTTTTAGGTAGTTTAGGCTAGGTTTTTCTCTCAACTTTCTTAGGATGTAATTAAGGTTTATCTACAAGTTTTCATTCCCAATTTTAATCTTGGATTATAGCTATTTTCATTGTAAGTATTCCTTAATTTTCTCTTTTATTGCACTACCTGTTCTACATTTTCTTACACTTTAATTTTCTTTGTCAATATATACATAGTTTTGCAATTTTGAGTTTTGGTTAATGAATTTGATGTTTGATGGTTGTTTTGTGTTTATTGAGTTGCTATTGTTGATTTTGTTCATAATTTTTATCATTTTTCTAATTTTGCCATGTTTTATGATTGTGCCCTCCATGTGATTAATGATATGCCAATTTTGACTATGGGGTAGATTTCCACCCCTTGGCTTGGGGGATTGAGTATATGGATTACTAGAGTCATAATGTCTGACATTTAGTGATAATTCTTAGGTTGTTAGTTGTTATTGTTTCCACTAACGCTAGCTTTTTAACTAAGGTAATTAGTAAGTTAGCTAGGATTTGTGGATTAATAATAATTATGCTCACTTGACTTATCCTTCAATGTTAAGGGTTAACTACGTGAGATTAATCCATCATAATTATCATAGTTGCGGTTATGGCAAGGAAGGAATTCCATAACTCATCCCAAGTCAAGGTTCTATTTATGTTTCAAACCACATTTCCATCAATTTTGAGTCTTACTTGTTTATATTACATATATGGTTCTTTTATTCCTTTATTAATTTATTAATTGCAATTTCGGATTGTTCTTTAATTCCTTTATTTTGTTTGCTTTCATCATTGAAAACTCCTTGCTTTTCACAACTAACTTTATGCACTTGTTGTCACTAGTTTCTTGGGAGAACGACCCGGGAGTTTAAATACTCTTGGTTATTTGATTTGAATTGTGACAATTTCTTGAATTAAACTTTGATTATGGTCAATTGTTGGTTCGGAGCTATACTTGCAACGAAAATCTATTTTATGAAATACCGAACCTATTTTTGGTCTTCTTCAAGTTTTTGGCGCCGTTGCCGGGGAACTAGTGCAATGATGTTGGATTGTTTGTTTGCTTTTGTTATTGTGAATATGTGAATAGTGTGAATAGATACTTTTTGGATTGTTTGTTTGCTTTTGTTGGTAATTAGGATTTTTGTTTCTTTTGTTAATTGATGTTTTTTGTTCTTATTTTCTATTTTCCTCTATGAGCTATCACCCTCTTGGCTTGGAGTTTGGTTATTACACTGTTGTATGGAATGGTGATCTTAATGATGGTGTGCACCAAGAGCTGAGCTATCACTTGAGGGAGGAGCCACATTCATACGGTCAATCCTCATGGCAACCCGCTCCTCCATACCACTATGACCATACTTCATCCTATAGTGCATACCAACCGCCATATTCCAATATCCCATATTCAAATACACAACAAAGGAACAAAATTTTCAAGAAAAGAAAAAACAACGAAGAAGAACCAAACAATGGCGAAGGAATACTAACAAGAAATCTTCATTTTTCAACACCAGAAGCATACCATTCATTAAAAACACAGAAATACAGAAAACCAAAGTACAAAAAACAAAAGACTAACCTTGAAGAAATACGAAACGAGTGAACGTGCAAAACAGCAAAATCACGAATGTTCCAAACTTCCCAGAAAAAGTGTAAGCGAAATTCAGAACCTCAAGATAAAGAAATCTTGAAAGGGTTGCAATGAAGAAGATGACAAAAATTTGGCCTCAAGTAAGGGGCACTGTTCATACCCTGACCCAAAACATAGTAAAGCCCAAGACAAGTAAATCCCAATTAGCATATGAGGGCTTGATCGATACCTACCCGATCTCATAGAGGTTGGACACGATGAGGTTATTGTTCCGAGGGTTACCTGAAACTGTAGGTCGATCTCGGACAAGATCTTCTGTGATGGTCGGCGCTGATGTGTCCGGTTTGTGGGTGGTGACCGGAGCCGCCGCGTCCGACTTATTGGACTTTGTTGCTGATGCTGACTGACAAGAGAACTTTTGCGTAGTCTAGAAATTTGCAGATAAATCCTCGTTGCAAGTATAGTTCCTAAACCATCAAAAGTCCTTTCATACAAACATTTTGGTTGTCATAAGTAACAAACCCCTTTAAAATTGAAAACCGAGTATTTAAACCTCGGGTCGTCTTCTCAAGGAATTGCAGGGAGGTGTTCTTATTATTGGTTATGAGTTTGTAAATTGGGGAGTTTTTAATGTATAAGATAAAAAGCGAGAATAGTAAATGGCAAGAAAGTAAATTGTATTAAATTAAATAGATAATAAAACTCTTGGCAATGTATGAAAACTGAAAGTCCTATCCTGGTTATCCTTATCAATTGTAATGAGAATTGGATTTTTCTCCCACTTTGTTAACCTCTAACTATGAAGGTAAGTTAAGTGGATGAATTAATTCTGATTCCTCAAGTCCTAGTCTTTCCTTGGGAAAAGTTAGAGTTATTGGAACCCGAATTAATTCTTGAAGAATTTCAATTTTCAATCAACAATGAGTTTGATAACTCAAGTGTCTCCAATGACTCAACCAAAGCCAAAAGGGAAAAATTCAAATTATTTATATAATAAATAAAAGAAAGCAATCATAATTCTGAAATACCTCAATTAGCACTAATAAAGATATCAAATGTAACATGGAAGAGTTCATAAATTAAATGGCAAAAGTAAATAATCAACTAAAGTAATGGAATGAATAAAAGTGAAAGGGAAGCTTAAAGTAAAGGAACATTAAACCTGGGATCGAGAGTCACTCCTAAAATTAAGAGAAATCCTAAATCCTAAGAGAGAGAGGAGAGAACCTCTCTCCAAACTAAATCTAAATCATGAGAAATAATTAGGCGAGCTCTCTCTGAATGAATGCATTCCCTCACTTCATAACCTCTGGTCTATGCCTTATGGACTTGGATTTGGGCCAAAAAGGGCTTCAGAAATCGCTGAGAGTGTTTTCTGCAATTTCTGGTGCGTGGCCTCTGTCACACATCCGCGTGGGTCATGCGGTCACATCATTCGGAGCTTTTCTTGTCACGCGGTCGCGTCAGTCATGCGGCCACGTCGCTGTTGATTCGTGCTTGGCATGCGTCTGCGTCGCCCATGTGATCGCGTGGATGCCAGTTTCTCCAAAAACTCCGTTTTGTGCTTTCCTTCCATTTTTGTATGTTTCCTTTCCATCCTTTGAGTCATTCTTGCCTTAGAAGATCTGAAACTACTCAACACACTAATCACGGCATCGAATGATAATAAGGGTAATTAAAATAATTAATTTTTTAAGCATAGGAAACATGTTTTTCACATACATCACATAATAAGGAAGGAGAAGTAAAATCATGCAATTAATATGAATAAGTGGGTGAAGGATTGAATAAATCACTCAATTTAAGCACAAAATATATCATAAAATATGGGTTTATCACTGACCCTTCGTCACTGGAGGGTGGTGATACCTGCAAGGGACTCCGATGCTTAAGTTAGCAAGGGTATTAAGCAGGTTTTTAGTAGAATCAGAGTATGAGATATACCTGGGTGCTCCAGTGTATTTATAATGATGAGCAGTGACCTTTCTGGAGATAAGATAGTTATCTTATCTTATCTTATCTTTGGGTGAGGTCATCTTATCTTCAAGGGAACCGCCCTTATCTCTGTAGGCTTGGACTGCCTTTGGATTTGGGTCGTGTTCCTCTGTTTGAGCCCTATTTGGGCTTTTCCTGGTAATTTGGCCGAGCTCTTTGAGAAGAGGTCGGATGGTCCTGGCCTGAAGAGGTCGGTCGACTTGTCGTTAAACATCCCGGGTCGGACAGCTCGACCCAAGGTATGAATAGTGCCCCTGCTTGAGCGTGGTTTTCCTTTTGAGGTAGAGTCCTTAGTTTCAGGACTTCAATCCTTCTCTGGAGAAGCCGAGCTCGAGCATTTGTCGATTTTTTTCTGTAGAGATCCCTCTGAATGCAGAACATTTTTTTTCTCTTTCCTTTATCCTTTGGAAACACGCGTCTCTTTGATTTGAGAACGTGCGAGGGTTTAATAACCCATTAATTCTTTAATGCTCCGTTTCTTTTGCCTCCCACTTTCATTTTGAATTTACACCAAAAGCTGTTTTCTTGTAACTTCCCCTTTTCTTTCTATTCTTCTGCTTGGCTTGCCTGGACTTTGCGTTTTTTGCGCTTCTATGACGCCCTTGGTATTTGTTGGTGCTTCCTTTGCTCGAAGGCAATTCCGGTTTTCATTTCTTCGTCTTCAACTTTCTTCAGCGTTTTTCTCCTCTTTCAGGTTGGTTCTTTTTGTTTCTCTCTTTTACTTCTTTTGTCGTTCTTTCCTTGTACTTGCATTGTTGTATTCTTGGTAAAGTTTTGATCTTGCTTGAATTTATGTTGGAAAGTTTGAACCTTTTGTATCATCGTGCATCTTCTTGTTACTGCTCTGGGAGTATCTTTTGATTTTTGAAATGGTCCTTCTGCATTTAGGGTTTCTGTGTGCCGTTTATTGCTTTCTAGTTTGTGTTCTTTGATATGAACTGCATGTTGTTACTGAGGCTTACGAATCTGTTTGCTTCCTCAAAAAGATTACTCCTTTGATGACTTTTCATCATGTTGGTAGTTTTCTTTGCTGATAAACTTTGTAGAAGATAACGATTTTCTGGTGGGTTGTTTTGATTTTCTTCTCGTGTCGTTGCTTGTTTGGAGGGGGATTATTTTTCTTTGCTGAGAGTTTTTGTTGGGGTGTAGCCTTGTAGACTCTTTTCTGAGTCCTTACTCTATCCCTGCCTCCAAAGGATGCCCCTGGACCTTGGTGTGTGTCTTGGGGTTTTCCTTTTATTGTTTGTATTTCTCTGAGTCATGTTTGTCCGAGCTGTTTTGATTTTGCCCGAGCTGCTTTCGTTAGTAATCCATTTTCTTTTTCTTGCTGTAGGACTAGTTGGCCATGTCTTCTCACAAAAATATTGTTGAGACGTCTTCTAAGGTTCCTGAGGGTATGTACGACTGGCTGGACTCCTTTGTGTTGATGTGTATCTCCGTGGTTAATGCTGAGTTCTGTGTGGAGCTTAGAAAACGTCATCGAATCTGTAGAAATAGAGATCAGAAAAAGAACTATGAATTGGTAGCGCCTGATTCCGATGAAAAGGTTTGCTTTCCTGCTCTGACCCAGGGAGAACGTCCCTTCTTTTATGCTTATGACTATTTTTTCAGCCAGCTGAACATTACTTTTCCTTTTACTTCCTTTGAAACCGATTTGTTGTGGTCGTGCAACGTAGCTGCATCCCAGCTTCATCCGAACTCCTGGGGTTTTATCAAGACTTTTCAGTTGCTTTGCCAAGAGTTGGACGTCAAACCTTCTCAGACCCTCTTTCTTTATCTTTTTGTTTTGACTAAGCCCAGGATTTCCTCCAAAAAGAAAGCTTCTTGGATTTCCTTTCGATCTGCCCAAGGACATAAAGTGTTTGCTATGTATGACGAGTCTTTTAGGGACTTTAAGAATTACTTTTTTAAGGTCCAAGCTGTTGAGGGAGCTCGACCATTTTTCTTAGAGGCGAATAATGAACCTGCCTTCCCCGTGTGTTGGCAAAAGAACGTTGTGGTATCTTGATACTCGTGGGAGATGCTCGACGAGGTCGAGCAGGCTTTTGTAAATGTTTTAGAAGATATTTTGGGGGAACCTCCCCATCTTGATACCAAGAGATTTTTGGGGGACCCCTCCCTTGTCTGAACTGCGTTGGGTATTAACTGACTTGTTTTTGCTCTGTTTTACTTTGCTTCCTTTCTTTCCAGTTTGTAACTTGCTTCTTTGGCTGCTTTTGTTTTTTCAGAGATGGCTAAGAATAATGATTCAATGAAAGCCTTTAAAAAGGCGAGGAAGGCTACAACTGCCCAGAACATCTCGGCCAAGGTGGCTGGGAAATGATCCTCTTATGCTCTGCCAAAGCAGCCAGTACCGAGCTCTCCTAGACCGAGGAGGATGATTCCTACCCCTCAGGTTCATTTGATCGATACTCCCTAGACTTCTGATGCTACCTCTTCTCCTACTGCCGCTCCTCCTCCAAAAAGACAGAGGACAGTTGAGCCCTTCAACCTGGATGCCCCCAACTTTGATGCTGTCGGGTTTGTTGATCAACAAATTGGTCCCTATGGTGTCATTCCTACTGACGATGTTTCTCTTCTTCGTCATTTGGATTTTATTACTCGAAGCAGTATTAAGATGGCCCATGTGGGAGCAGCTTTATATCGGATTTCCCAAGATCTTCCTATCCATGCAACAAAGGCCTTTATGGAGGAGGCTAAGTCAGAGTTCGACCGGATCAAGGGTTTGAAGGAGGAGCTCGAGGTGAGAGTGGCCATGTTGGAAAAAGAGTTGGAGGGTGAGAAGACTCGGGCTATTGCCTTGGCAGCTTCTGCTAAGTTATCTGAGGATATGGCATTGAAGCATAAGGAGAGCTATGTCATAACTTATAGGGAGATGATGGGTCTCAGGGAGAGTTTGGAGTCTGTCCGAGCTGACTATGCCAAGCTTCAAGGTCATCTTGTGGGCAGCGTAAATGCTGCTTATGATAATTTGAAGGATCAAGTTTGAGTTCTTGTGCCCAAGCTTGACCTTACTCTTTTTAGCTTGGACAATGATGAGCGGATAATTTATACGCTTTTTGGCATTGTTTTTAGTATGTTTTTAGTATATTTTAGTTAGTTTTTATTATGTTTTTATTAGTTTTAAAATAAAAATCATATTTCTGGACTTTACTATGAGTTTGTGTGTTTTTCTATGATTTCAGGTATTTTCTGGCTGAAATTGAGGGACCTGAGCAAAAATCTGATTTAGAGGCTGAAAAAGGACTGCAGATGCTGTTGGATTCTGACCTCCCTGCACTTGAAGTGGATTTTCTAGAGCTACCGAAGCCCAATTAGTGCGCTCTCAATTGTGTTGGAAAGTAGACATTCTGGGCTTTCCAACAATATATAATAGTTCATACTTTGCCCGAGATTTGATGGCCCAAACCGGCATTCCAAGTCAACATAGAAATTCTGGCGTCAAAACGCCAGAACTGGCATGAAAGCTGGAGTTAAACGCCCAAACTGGCACAAAAGCTGGCGTTTAACTCCAAGAAAGGTCTCTACACATGAAAGTTTCAATGTTCAGCCCAAGCACACACCAAGTGGGCCCCGGAAGTGGATTTCTACACTAACTATTCTAGCTTACTCATTTTCTGTAACCCTAGGTCACTAGTTTTATTATAAAAACTACTTTTAGTGATTCATCTTGTACCTCATGACACTTTACACGTTTCATATTGTATTTCTGTTGACATGAGTCTCTAAACCCCATGGTTGGGGGTGAGGAGCTCTATTGTGTCTCGATGAATTAATGCAATTACTACTGTTTTCCATTCTATCACGCTTGTTTCTATTCTAAGATATTCACTCGCACTTCAACCTGATGAATGTGATGATCCGTGACACTCATCATTATTCTCACCTATGAACGCGTGCCTGACAACCACCTCCGTTCTAACTGCAATAACTTGAGTGCATATCTCTTGGGTTTCTAATCTAAGATTAGAACCTTCATGGTATAGGCTAGAATTATTGGCGGCCATTCCTGAGATTCGGAAAGTCTAAACCTTGTATGTGGTATTCCGAGTAGGATCTGGGAAGGGAGAACTGTGACGAGCTTCAAACTCACGAGTGCTGGGCGTAGTGACAGACACAAAAGGATCAATGGATCTTATTCCAACATGAGTGAGAACCGATAGATGATTAGCCGTGTGGTGACAGCGCATTTGGACCATTTTCACTGAGAGGCCGGATGGTAGCCATTGACAATGGTGATCCACCAATATACAGCTTGCCATGGAAGGAGCCTTGCGTGCATGAAGAAGAAGACAGTAGGAAAGCAGAGATTCAGAAGATAGAGCATCTCCAAAACCTCAACATGTTCTCCATTACTGCAAAACAAGTATTTGTTTCATGTTCTTTTACTTTTTAGAATTAAATCTGAGAATTATTGATATCCTGACTAAGAGTTACAAGATAACCATAGCTTGCTTCAAGCCGACAGTCTCCGTGGGATCGACCCTTACTCACGTAAGGTATTACTTGGACGACCCAGTGCACTTGCTGGTTAGTGTGCAGAGTTGCAAAAGTGTGATTGTAATTTCGTGCACCAAGTTTTTGGCGATGTTGCCAGGGATTGTTCGAGTTTGGACAACTGACAGTTTATCTTGTTGCTTAGATTAGGAATAATTTATTTTTGTTACTTTAGAGTCACTAAATTTGAGTCTTTTATTTGAGTTTAGTTTCATATTTTAAGTTTGGTGTCAATTGCATGCTTTTATTTTCTTTCAATTTTTCGAATTTGCATGTTCTTAGTTCTTTCTTGATCTTTAAAAATTCTAAGTTTGGTGTCTTCTTTGTGTTTTCCTTTAAATTTTCGAAAATTTGTGTTTTATTTTCTAAAAATTTTAAGTTTGGTGTCCCTTGTGCTTTTATTTACTTAAAAATTTTTCAAAAAATTGTTCTTGGTGTTCATCTTGACATTCAAAGTGTTCTTGGTATTCATCTTGACATTCAAAGTTTTGTTGTTTGTTCTCTTTGTTTTGATGTAAAATTTCTAAGTTTAGTGTCATTTTGTTGTTCTTCTCTTTCCTCATTAAAATTCAAAAATTAAAAAAAAATATATCTTTTCCTTATTTTACTCATAAATTTCGAAATTTTGCATTAAATTAGTCAAAGATTTTCAAAATCATATTTTTTTTAGTCAAGTCAAAATTCTAATTTCAAAAATTGATCTTTTCAAATCTTTTTCAAAAAAAAAAATCAAATCTTCTTAATTTCTTCAATCATATTTTTTTTATTAATTTGCAATCGTATCTTCTCAATCATATGTTTTTTAAAATAACTTTCAATCATATCTTTTTTATTGCTAATTTCTAAAATCTTTTTAATCAATTAATTAATTTAGTTTTCAAATTGCTTTTATTTTTTTTTATTTTTGAAAGTTCTATTTCATTTTTCATTTTTTCGTTTTATTTTATTCTGTTAATTTTAATTAAAATAAAATAAAAACAAAAATATATTTTATTTGCAATCCACATCATCTCCCTTTCTCCCTCATAGACCTAAGTGGAAATGAGCAGTCCAGAAGGACTCTAGGGTCATATGCTAACCCCATTACAGCTGCATATGGGAGTAGCATCTGTATATCCCCATCAAAGCAAGCAGTTTTGAGCTAAATCCTCAGCTCATTATCATGGTGCAGCAAAATTGCCAGTATTCCGGTCTTCCACAGGAAGAACCTACTGAGTTTCTGGCACAGTTCTTACAAATTACTGACACAGTACGTGATAAAGAAGTGGATCAGAATGTCTACAGATTATTACTGTTTCTATTTTCTGTAAAAGATCAAGCTAAGAGGTGGTTAAATAACCAACCCACAACAAGCATAAAAATATGGAGACAGTTATCAGACAAATTTCTGAATCAATTTTACCCTCTAAAAGGGATGACACAGCTAAGACTGGACATCCAAGGCTTTAAACAAGAGGATTATGAATCTCTTTATAATGCCTGGGAGAGGTACAGAGGGATGCTAAGGAAATGCCCCTCTGAAATGTTTTCAGAGTGGGTACAGTTAGACATCTTCTACTCTGGGCTTACAGAAAGAGCAGAAATGTCTCTAGACTACTCAGCTGGTGGATCTATACACATGAGAAAGACAATTGAAGAGGCTCAAGAACTCATAGATACGGTTGCTAGAAATCAACATCTGTACTCAAGCAGTGAGTCCTCTATAAAAGAAGAGGCTAGGACAGTAACTACTGATCTTAATCCTTAAGAACAGATTATTGAGCTTAATCAGCAATTACTCCTTATGACAAAACAATTAGCAGAATTCAAAGAGATGCTCCAAGACACTAAAAATGCTAACAAGAATATAGAAGCATAATTGAATCAGACAAGACAGCAGCTATCTAAACAGATAACAGAAGAATGCCAAGTTGTTCAACTAAGGAGTAGAAAGACATTGAATAAATCGGCTCAAAGTAGCAGAAAGTCAAGAAAGGAACAACTGACAGAGGATGACCAAACCACTGCCTAAAATCCCTATGAGGACAGCAAGAGCCCAGAGAGGAATAATTCTGGCGTTCAAACGCCAGAAAAGGGTGAAAGATTGGCGTTAAACGCCCAGTGGATGCCCACTTCTGGCGTTCAAACGCCAGAAAAGGGAGAAAAGTTGGCGTTGAACGCCTATTCCTTGCCCAGTTCTGGCGTTCAAACGCCAATGAGGGATCAGACACCTGTAAGTGCTGATAGTAACCCCTCTAAGAAGGCTTCTCCAACCATCTATGTAGGGAATAAACCTGCAGCAACTAAGGTTGAAGAATATAAAGCCAAGATGCCTTATCCTCAGAAACTCCGCCAAGCAGAACAGGATAAATAATTTGCCTGCTTTGCAGACTATCTCAGGACTCTTGAGATAAAGATCCTGTTTGCAGAGGCACTTGAGCAAATACCCTCTTATGCTAAGTTCATGAAAGAGATCTTAAGTCATAAGAAGGATTGGAGAGAAACTTAAAAGGTGTTTCTCACTGAAGAATGAAGTGCAGTCATTCTGAAAAGCTTACCAGAGAAGCTTCAGGATCCAGGAAGCTTTATGATACCATGCACATTAGAAGGTGCTTGTACCAAGACAGCTCTATGTGACCTTGGGGCAAGTATCAATCTAATACCTGAATATTATTGACTCTTTGGAGGAAGAGATCAATATGACTGAAAGTCTCGAATCAGAGCTAGAGGACATCTTTAAAGATGTTCAACCTGATCTGGAGGAATCAGAGGAAATAAAAGAACCTCTGAAAATCCCTCGGGAAGAGGAGAAACCTCCTAAACCCGAGCTCAAACCACTACCACCATCCCTGAAATATGTATTTTTGGGGGAAGGTGACACTTTTCCAGTGATCATAAGCTCTTCAAATCCACAGGAAGAGAAAGCACTAATTCAAGTGCTAAGGACACACAAGACAGCTCTTGGGTGGTCCATAAGTGATCTTAAGGGCATTAGCCCAGCAAGATGCATGCACAAGATCCTATTGGAGGATGATGCTAAGCTAGTGGTTCAACCACAGAAGCGGCTAAATCCAGCCATGAAGGAAGTGGTGCAGAAAGAGGTCACTAAATTACTAGAGGCTGGGATTATTTATCCTATTTCTGATAGCCCCTGGGTGAGCCCTGTCCATGTTGTCCCTAAGAAGGGAGGAATGATAGTGGTTCATAATGAAAAGAATGAACTAGTTCCTACAAGGACAGTTACAGGGTGGCGTATGTGTATTGACTATAGAAGGCTCAATACAGCCACCAGAAAGGATCATTTTCCTTTACCATTCATAGACCAGATGCTAGAGAGACTAGCAGGTCATGAATACTACTGCTTTTTGGATGGCTACTTAGGATACAACCAAATTACAGTAGATCCTCAAGACCAAGAGAAAATAGCATTCACATGCCCTTCTGGAGTATTTGCCTATAGAAGGATGCCCTTTGGTCTATGCAATACACTTGCAACCTTTCAGAGGTGCATGCTCTCTATCTTCTCTGATATGGTAGAGAAATTTCTGGAAGTCTTCATGGGAGCAATCTGCTAGCTGCTGACACACCATTTGTGTTTGACATAGAGTGTCTGCAGGCGTTTGAAACTCTGAAAGCTAAGCTGGTCAAAGCACCAGTGATTTCTGCACCATACTGGACATTACCATTCGAACTAATGTGTGATGCCAGTGACCATGCCATTGGTGCAATATTAGGATAGAGGCATAACAAACTTCTGCACGTCATTTACTATGCCAGCCGTGTTCTAAATGACACACAAAAAAAGAGTTGCTTGCAGTGGTTTATGCCATTGACAAGTTTAGATCCTATTTAGTAGGTTCAAAAGTGATTGTGTATACTGACCATGCTGCTCTTAAATATCTACTCACAAAGCAGGATTCAAAACCCAGGCTCATAAGATGGGTGTTGCTTCTGCAAGAGTTTGATATAGAAATAAGAGACAGAAAAGGGACAGAGAACCAGGTAGCTGATCACCTGTCCCGGATAGAACCAGTAGCAGGGGCGTCCCTCCCTCCTACTAAGATCTCTGAGACCTTTCCGGATGAGCAACTCTTCGCCATTTAGAAAGCACCATGGTTTGCAGACATTGCAAATTATAAAGCTGTGAGGTTCATACCCAAGGAGTACAGCAGGGTGCAAACAAAAAAATTAATTTCTGATGCAAAGTACTACTTATGGAATGAACCATATCTCTTTAAGAGATGTGCAGACGGAATGATTTGCAGATGCGTGCCTAGAGAAGAGGCACAGAAAATCCTATGGAATTTCCATGGATCACAGTATGGAGGACATTTTTGAGGTGAGCGAACAGCCACTAAGGTCCTCCAATGTGGGTTCTACTGGCCTACTCTCCACAGAGATGCCCGAGAGTTTGTGCGTAACTGTGACAGTTGCCAAAGAGCTAGCAACTTACCTCATGGTTATGCCATGCCTCAACAACGGATCTTAGAGATTGATTTGTTTGATGTATGGGGTATTGACTTCATGGGTCCTTTCCCACCATCATACTCAAACACTTACATTCTGGTGGCAGTAGACTACGTATCTAAATGGGTAGAAGCAACTGCAACACCCACTAATGATACTAAGACAGTGCTGAAGTTCCTCCAGAAACATATCTTCAGCAGATTTGGTGTTCCCAGAGTACTCATCAGTGACGGAGGGCACCCATTTCTGCAATAAACAGCTTTACTCTGATATGGTCCGATATGGAATTAGCCACAAAGTAGCAACTCCATATCATCCACAGATAAATGGACAGGCTGAAGTCTCTGATAGTGAACTAAAAAGAATCCTGGAACGGATTGTAATTGCCCGTAGAAAGGATTGGGCAAAAAGCTTGGATGATGCTCTGTGGGCATACAGAACAGCATTCAAGACTCCTATAGGAACCTCTCCATACCAGCTTGTGTATGGCAAGGCCTGTCATCTGCCCGTGGAACTGGAACATAAGGCCTACTGGGCCACCAGATTCCTAAACCTGGATGCTAAGTTAGCTGGAGAGAAAAGATTGCTCCAGCTAAATGAGCTAGAGGAATTCAGACTCAATGCTTTTGAAAATGCAAAAGTTTATAAGGAGAAAGCAAAAAGGTGGCATGACAAGAAACTGTCATCTAGAGTCTTTGAACCAGGACAGAAGGTTCTACTGTTTAACTCTAGGCTCAGACTATTCCCTGGGAAATTGAAATCCCGGTGGAGGGAACCATATGTGATTACAAGTGTGTTACCATATGGATATGTTGAGCTTCAGGATTTTGACTCTGACAAAAAGTTCATTGTTAATGGACAGAGAATCAAACATTATCTTGAAAGCAATTTTGAGCAAGAATGCTCAAAGCTGAGGCTTGAGTAAAGCTCAGTCAAGGTCCAGCTAAAGACAATAAAGAAGCACTTGCTGGGAGGCAATCCAGCCATTAGCAAGTTATTTGTTTTAATTAATACTTGTAGAAGTTTAATATAAATTTTCTTCAAGATTAATCATCAAAATTGAAGGAATTCACAGAGTTACAGAAGGATTCAGCGCAAAAAGCAGAAAAAAGGAGCTCACTGGCAAGAAAATGCCATTAAGGAGCATTTTGGGCGTTAAACGCCAGAATGGGTACTATTCTGGCCGTTTAACGCCAGAATTGCAGCATCCTGGGTGTTCAGAAAAACACCCAGTAACAAAGGATTTCTGGCGTTTAACGCCAGCCAGGGTACCTGGCTGGGCGTTAAACGCCCACAATGGCCAACTTATGGGCGTTAAACGCCAAAATGGATACCATTCTAGGCATTTAACGCCAGAAAGACAGGGGGAGAGGATTTTGTTTCCACTTCAAAATTTTTCAAATTTTCATATTTTGACTGATAATTTTCTGCATAAACATGTTTCAAACTTTCATCATTCACCCTCAATTTTTAAAAATTCAACAATTTTCTAAATCTCTTTTCAAATTACCTTCAAATCCTTCCCAAATCTTCTTCAAAAACTCAAGTATCTTTTCAATTTCTTTCCAAATCTTTTCATACTCATCATATCATCTTTTACTTCTTAGATGCATAAACAAATTTTCAAATTTAACCTCTTTATATCTTTTTCATTTAAAAATCTCATCTTTTTCATATCATGATTCTATTTTCTTCTACTAATCATATCTTTATGTCATATCTTTTTCAAAATTTTCAAAATCCCTCCCCTCCACTTATAAATACACATTCGGCCATCCCCTCCTCTCCACCATTCAAATTTGCCTCTCCTCCTCTCT
Source organism: Arachis ipaensis (assembly GCF_000816755.2). Taxonomy (NCBI): domain Eukaryota; kingdom Viridiplantae; phylum Streptophyta; class Magnoliopsida; order Fabales; family Fabaceae; genus Arachis; species Arachis ipaensis. Next base: position 58,483,917 of record NC_029786.2, on the reverse strand, counting down.
CTCCCCTTTCCTTTTTTTTGCTTGAAGGCAAGCAAACCTCTAAGTTTGGTATATTTTTCCATGATCACTGAGCTAAGACTCATCAAGATCATGGCTCCTAAGGAAAAACAAACCAATTCAAGAGGCAAGAAAGAGAATACTCCAAAGAGTCTTTGGAATCAAGAGAGGTTCTTCACCAAAGAACATGCAGAGCATTACCATAAAATAATGGGTCTATGATCAGTGGTCCCGGAAGTTAAATTTGATCTGAAAGAAGATGAATATCCGGAGATCCAAGAGCAAATTCGAAAAAGAGGATGGGAAATTCTAGCTAATCCTGAAACAAGGGTTGGAAGAAACATGGTTCAAGAATTCTATTCAAATCTGTAGCTGACAGATAAGCAGAGAATAACTGGAACCGCCTTCCATACTTACCAAACCATGGTCGGAGGAAGAATTATTTACTTCCATCTGGACAAAATAAGAGAGGTCTTCAAATTGCCTCAACTATAAGATGATCCAGAATCCTTTAATAGGAGAATAGTGAGAGAAGATAAGGGGTTGGACCAAGGTCTAGAGGACATATGCCTCCCTGGAACTAAGTGGATAACCAATTCAAAAGGTGTCACAAACCAACTCAAGAGAAGAGATCTCAAACCAGTCGCAAGAGGCTGGTTGGACTTCATTGGGCGTTCCATACTGCCCACTAGCAACCGCTCTGAGGTCACTGTCAAAAGAGCAGTGATGATTCATTGTATTATACTGGGAAACGAAGTGGAGATTCATCATCTGATTTCTTGCAAGATTTACACAATTGCAAACAAGAAATCCACTGAAGCCAAACTGGCATATCCAAGCTTAATTTCTCTGCTATGTAAAGATGCCGGGGTGAGGATGGGAGTAGATGAATTCATCCCAATCGAACACCCAATCACCAAGAAGTCAATGGAAGGACAACAAATGCAAGACAACTCCATCAAAAGGAGGGCACAGGAGTTCCTCCCAGAAATTCCTGAAATTGACTACTGGACCCGCCTAGAAGCATCTGTCGCCAAGCTGCAAGAAGCTATGGATCAACTTAAGAAAGAACAGCAGAATCAAAACTGCAAGTTCTTCAAGCTGCTTAAGGAACAAGAGAAGCAGGGGCGTGAGCTACAAGAGCTGAAGTGCCAGAAGCTCTCCCTTGAAGGATCAAACACCCCACAGATTGAATGAGCATCCACTTCTCAAAATCAAGGTTGTTGAGTCCTAACTCTGTGATAACCTTTATTATTAGGAATTTATTTTAAGAGTCATTTATTTTTCTGTTTTTAATTTTCTGTCTTCCATTATTATTGGTCTGCTCTTATATTTATTTTTTAGTCTTATTTTTATTCCATGATTAATAAAATTTAAAGTTCATGTCTTAAAGTTATGAATGTCCTATGAATCCATCACTTTTCTTAAAAGAAAAATGTTTTTAATTGCAAAAAAAAAAAGAAGTACATGAATTTCAAATTTTAAAATAGATTAATTATTTTGATGTGGTGGCAATACTTTTTGACTTTCTGAATGAATGCTTAAACAGTGCATATTTTTGAATTTGTTGTTTATGAATGTTAAAATTGTTGGCTCTTGAAAGAATGATGAAAAAGGAGAAATGTTATTTGATAATCTGAAAAATCATATAATTGATTTTTTGAGCAAGAAAAAGCAGTGAAAAGCTTGCAGAAAAAAATATATATGCGAAAAAAAAAGAGAGCAAGCAGAAAAAGCCAATGGTGTGGATTTCTTCTCCTTTGCCCCTGAGGTTTAGACTTTCGTTGTAACAGCGGCGTGCTGTCTTTTGATCTGCTCTTATTGTAGGTGGTTGGGAACTTCATGCATAGATGTGGAGTCGAGACTACTGCGCTGAGTTGATTTAGCGTTGTCCGACCTATCAGGGCTGTTCCGAGGGTTACCTAAAACTGGAGGTCGATCTCAGATGAGATCTTCGGTACTGGTCGGAGATGACGTGTCCAGATGGCCGGTGGCGGCCGGAGCTGTTGTGTCCGACTTGTTGGACTTGCTGCGCTGCTGATCCTTGGCCACCGGAGGGTGGGGGGTACCTGCAAGAGACTCCGATGCTTAAGTTAGCACGGGTATTAAGCAGGTTTTTAGTAGAATTAGAGTATGAGTTATACCTGGGTGCTCCAGTGTATTTATAATGGTGAGATGTGACCTTTGGATAAGATAAGTTAGTTATCTTATCTTATCTTTATCCTTTTAGGTTGAGGTCAGCGTATCTTCAACGGAACCGCCCTTCTCTGTAAGCCTGAACGACCTTTGGATTTGGGTCGTATTCTTGGAATTGGGCCCTTTCTGGGCTTTCCTGTCGATTTGGCCGAGTTCTTCGTAAAGAAGTCGGTCCGCTTGACCTAAAGAGGTCGGTCGCTTTATTACTGAACATCCCGGTTCGGACAGCTCGACCCAGGGTATGAACAGTACCCCAGCTTGAGCTCGGTCTTCTTTTTGAGGTCAAGTTCTTGACTTCGGTCCTTCTTTAGTGAAGCCGATCTCAAGCATTTTGTCGATTCCTCTGTAGAAGCTTTTGAATGTAGAACGTTTCCTCTAAAAGCGCGCGCTTTTATATCGGCGCTTTGGGAACGTGCGAGGGTTTAATACCTTTTAATTTTAGCATTAATTTCCTCGTTTCCTTTTGGCTCTTTATTTTGATTTTGAAAACCCAGAAACGGTTTCTCTTCTTTCGCCCTTTTCGTAACTTCTTCGCATTTTTCCCTTCATTCTCTCGCTTTTAATTTTTCTTTGTGTTGCAGCGTTTGTTTGATTTTTCTGAAGCCTCTGCCTGGAGTTCGTAGTTTCGCGTTTCAGCCCTGCGATGTTTTCTTTGCTTGTGTCTTTTCTTTTGCTTCGAGGTAGTGATTCCAGATTTCGCCGTCCCTCTTCTCCTTTCCTGAAGTCTGCTGCCTTTTCAGGTTGGTACTAACCTTCTTGCTCCTTTCACGGCTTCATCTTTTAGTTTTTTGGTGAAGCTTTTGCTTTTGCATGTTTTGAAAGTTTGAACCTTTTCGTGATTTTGTATTTGTTTGTCGCTGTAGATGCGTTTTTCTTGGTTTTCTTTTGTGTGTTCTTCTGGCATTTCTGTCGAGGCTTTATACGGTTTTTGTTTGTTGCTTCTGATTTTTTATTATCTGATAGAAACTCTGCATCCGTTCCTTATTTTGCTTGCAAGCTTTCTGTCTGATTTCTCAAAAGTTCGTACCTTTGATGATTTCTATTTGGCGCATTTTGATGTTTTGGGAATGCTTTTTGCTTGGTTGACTATGATGACTTATGCTTCTGGAAATGCTTGCTTTGTTTGAAGTCTTTTTTCTTGTTTGAAAGATGCTGGGGTGAGAGCTGTAGATTTTCCTGGAAACCTTGCTTTGTTACTGCCTCCAAAGGATGCCCCAAGATTTTGGTTTGAGTCTTGGGGTTTTCCTTTTCTGTGTGTTCACCTGCATCGTATTGAGTTGTTTTCTCCCTTGTCCGAGATGTTTTTAGTAATCCCATCTTCTTTTCTTACTTGTAGGATTAGTTGGCCTCATGTCTTCTCGCAATAACATTGTAGAGATGTCTTCCAGAGTTCCCGAGGGGATGTCCGATTGGCTGGACTCCCTTGTTTTGTTGTGTGTTTCTATTGTGGATGCTGAATTTTGCACAGAGCTGAGGAAGCGCCATAAGATTTGTGATAACCGTGCTCGCGAGGGGGATTATGAGCTTGTTGCTCCTGATTCCGATGAGAGTTTGTTTTCCGACTTTCGTCGAGCGGGAGCGTCCCTCTTTCTATGCTTACGAATACTTCTTCAGCCAATTAAACGTTACTTTCCCTTTTACTGCTTTTGAAACTGACTTGTTGTGGTCCTGCAATATTGCTCCGTCCCAGCTTCATCCAAACTCCTGGGGTTTTATCAAAATATTTCAACTTCTTTGCCAGGAGTTGGACATAACACCTTCTGAAACTCTTTTCCTTTATCTTTTTGTCTCGGCTAAACCTGGAGGTTCCTCCAAAAAGAAAGCTTCTTGGGTTTCTTTCAGGTCGGCCCAGGGGCATAAAGTTTTTGCCATGTATGATGAGTCGTTTAAAGATTTTAAGAACTATTTCTTCCGAGTCCGTGCCATTGAGGGGGTTCGCCCCTTTTTTCTTGATGAAAATGATGAGCCTGCTTTTCCTCTGGAGTGGCAAAAGAATGTAAGAGTGCCACGTTATACATGGGAAATGCTTAGTGAGGTTGAGCGGGCCTTTGTAGTTGTTCTTAAAGATTTGTGGAGGAAGCCTCTCCATCTGGACACGAAGAGATTTTTGAGTAATCCATCTTTGGTTCAGGCTACTTTGGGTACTGTCTGATTTGTTTTTATGTTTGCCCCCGAGCTTTGTTTCTCCTGTGTTGTAACTTGTCTTTGATTTTTGTGTTTTTCAGAGATGTCGAAGAATAATGATTCTATGAGGGCCTATAAGAAGGCAAAGAAGGCGACCGCTGCTTTAAACATCTCGGCCAAGGCGGCCGGAGAGGGATCTTCTCAGCCTCCAGTTAAACCTCCTGTACCAAGTTCTCCTGGGCCGAGGAAAGCAATTCCTACTCCTCGGGTTCGTCTGGTTGACCCTCCACAATCTTCTATTGCAGCTTCTGGTGCCCCTCTTAGTAAGAGGCAAAAAACAACTGAGCCTTTTAACCTTGATGCTCCTGACTTTGACACGGTTGAGTTTGTAGATCAACAAATCGGCCCTTATGGTGCTCTTTCTATGGACGACGTGTTGCTTCTTCATCACTTTGATTATATTACCCAGAGTGGTATCAAGTTGGCACACATGGGGGCGGCCCTATATCGAACTGCTCAAAGTCTTCCTCTCCATGCCACTAAAGCTTTTATGGAGGAGGCCAAACAGGAGTTTGATCGGATGAAGGGTTTGAAGGAGGAGCTTGAAGTGAGGGTGGCCAAGTTGGAGAAAGACTTGGAGAATGAAAAGGCTAGTTCTACTTCTCTGGCTGGTTCTCTGAGACTGGCCGAGGACACGGCTATGCGACATAAGGACAGTTATTTGACGTCTTACCGGGAGATGTTGCGTCTGAGGGAAGAGTTGGAGAATGCCCGATCTAATTATTCCGAACTCCAAGGTCATCTTGTTGGCAGTGTAACTGCTGCCTATGAGAACCTGAAGGAACAAGTTCGGGTTATTGCTCCCGATGCCGATCTGACTCTCTTTAGCTTGGACAATGTTGTCAGGGATGGCAAGGTTGTCCCTGATGACGAGGATGAGGATGATGTCGATCCTCCCCATGTAGCCTCTACCAAGGTGTCGACTTCTGCTGTCCCTGCCGAGGTTGGTCCTCCCGCTTCTGATCTCGACTTCCAGATCTTGAACCGGAATGACGGTACTGTAGATGCCGTTCCTCTCCAGACTCGCCCTCCGTCTCCTCGGGCTGATGATGCTAAAAAGTCTTCTGACCCTTAGCTTTTACTTTATTCCGGATATGTAGTTGGCCCGGCTTGTGGGCTTTTTTAACTCTTTATGTTTCGTTAACTGCTGATACTTTCCCGTTGCTTGCCTAGCAACTTTTGTTTTTTATGAAAAACAAATGGTAGCCTGCTTTAGCTTTTTTGAGATAGGTTTTGGTGGCCTCCGAGGCTTTTATAACCTTATGCTTTTTGTGCTTGACTTGGTATCTCTTTTTCTGTGAATATTGGAACCTTGCGGCTTAACCTTTTTTGGATTGCTTTGTACTTTGTATCTTGAATCCTTTGTGGTTGTGACTAGGTAGGTCTAACTTGATTTTTGGTTCGTTCTCGCTCCGGCTTGTGTTTCCCACGATTTGTGACCGATTTCTTCAAGTTAGTCCTCTGAGTTGTTTTCGCAGTCCTTTTCTAAGTTATTTTTGTAATCCTCTTTCTTGGATCTTTGTCAGATCTCTTTCAGGGATTACTTTCATAACTTTTTCAGTAGTAGGAGTCCGACTTCATTATATCGGTCTCCTTTAAGTTATTTTTGTAATCCTCTTTCTTGGATCTTTGTCAGATCTCTTTTCAGGGATTACTTTTATAACTTTTTAGTAGTAGGAGTCCGACTTCATTATATCGGTCTCCTTTAAGTTATTTTTGTAATCCTCTTTCTTGGATCTTTGTCAGATCTCTTTCAGGGATTACTTTTATAACTTTTTCAGTAGTAGGAGTCCGACTTCATTATATCAGTCTCCTTTAAGTTATTTTTGTAATCCTCTTTCTTGGATCTTTGTCAGATCTCTTTCAGGGATTACTTTTATAACTTTTTCAGTAGTAGGAGTCCGACTTCATTATATCGGTCTCCTTTAAGTTATTTTTGTAATCCTCTTTCTTGGATCTTTGTCAGATCTCTTTCAGGGATTACTTTTATAACTTCTCATTTTGGGTTGACTTTGTCATGTCGAGCCCTTCTAAGTTAAAGTAATCCTCTTTAATAGGGTTGGCCAGACCTCTTTCCAGGGTTTACTTATAACTTGGGTTGACTTGGTCCGACTTCTTAACGTCAGCCAGTCTTTAAGTTATTATTTTAGCAATCCGTAAGACCTTGTCAGGTTCTTTTTTGGATCACTTTTGATAACTTCTTGCATTATTCTGTGTTCATCTTTGCCGATTTGTAGAAAGTGGTTGTCATCTCTAGATTGTCCTTTGGGTGAATCGCGTTTTCACCTTTTATCGGACGATTGTCTTTATCGTGATCGTGCAGTGAAATTATTTTTCACTTTCTGCCGATCTGTTGCTTTATAATCGGACGATGAATGCTTCAGATTAATGCGTCTTGAAATCTTTGTAGAGTATCTAAAATATATTTTATTTAAAGGAAAAGTACAAATATATACATATGGGATTGTCTGAGTCTCAATCTTGGTTCCTCATTAAAAAACCTTTTCAGGAAAAAGAGTGCATCCAATGATGAGATCTTTTATCTTTTCTAACTGTAGTACCTTCTGAGGTTGCAGGCGTGCCATGACCTGGGAAGCTCTCGTCCATCGAGTTCAGACAGTCTGTAGTAGCCCTTTCCAAGTATTTTTACAACTCTGTAGGGTCCTTTCCAGTTGGCTGCCAGCTTTCCCTCTCCTGGTCGAGTTGTTCCGATATCATTTCGGATTAGGATGAGATCATTTTCTGTGAAACTTCTCGGCACTACCTTTTGATTATATCTGGAAGCCATTCGGCGTTTTAGAGCTTCTTCCCTGATCCGGGCTCTTTCTTAGATTTCGGGTAACAAGTCGAGCTCTTCTCTCTGAAGTTGGAAGTTTGCTTCCTCATTGTAATGAACTACTCTGGGCGACCCTTCCTCAATTTCTATTGGAATCATCGCCTCTGTTCCGTATGCTAATCGGAAGGGAGATTCCTTCGTGGTGGAATGTGGCGTTGTTCGATATGCCCACAGGACCTGTGGGAGCTCTTCTGCCCAGGCTCCCTTTGCATCTTGTAATCTCCGTTTTAATCCAGCCAATATGACTTTGTTAGCAGCTTCGGCCTGCCCATTAGCTTGTGGATGTTCGACGGAGGTGTACTGGTGCTTTATATTCAAGTTGGCTACTAGTTTTCTAAAGCCTGTATCTGTGAATTGGGTGCCATTGTCTGTGGTTATTGAATATGGAACCCCGAACCTTGTGACAATGTTTCGATATAAAAATTTTCGGCTTCTTTGAGCGGTGGCATTGGCTAGGGGTTCTGCCTCGATCCACTTTGTAAAGTAATCTACTCCCACTATGAGAAATTTAACTTGTCCTGATCCCTGTGGGAAGGGGCCGAGAAGATCAAGTCCCCATTTTGCAAACGGCCAAGGCGAAGTCACGCTGATGAGCTCTTCTGGCGGGGCGATGTGAAAGTTTGCATGTTTTTGACATGGTGGACATGTCTTTACAAATTCTGTGGCTTCTTTCTGTAGAGTTGGCCAATAAAATCCCGCCCGGAGTACTTTTTTGGCGAGAGCTCGTGCTCCGAGATGATTGCCACAAATGCCGCCGTGTATTTCTTCTAGCACTTCCCTTGTGTTAGAGGTCGGCACGCATTTTAGTAAAGGTATTGAGATTCCTCTTTTGTACAGGATGTTGTTTATGATGGTGTAGTACTGTGCCTCCCTTTTTAACTTCTTTGCCTCCTTTTCTTCTGCAAGGAGTGTTCCTTCTTTGAGGTAGTTGATTATGGGGGTCATCCATCCTTGGTCCTAACTTGTTATGGCCAGGACTTTTTCCTCTTCCGAGATTGACGGGTTTTGCAACATTTCCTGGATG
>NC_029786.2:58474414-58475446 GCF_000816755.2 Arachis ipaensis | reverse complement strand
ATTTTATTTGAGGAACCGTCCACGTAGAAGTTCCATTCTGTGGGAGTTTCCAGGGTATCTGTGAATTCTGCGATGAAGTCGGCCAGATACTGTGATTTGATGGCTGTCCGAGCTTCATATTGGAGGTCGAATTCTGACAACTCGACTGCCCATTGTAGAATTCTGCCTGCTAAATCTGTTTTCTGCAATATTCCTTTTATGGGCTGGTTAGTTATAACCTTAATGGTGTGAGCCTGGAAGTACGGGCGGAGTCGTCGAGATGTTAGGATGAGAGTATAGGCAAATTTTTCTATTTTCTGGTAGTTCATCTCGGATCCCTGTAGTGCTTTGCTAATGAAGTAGACGGGTTGTTGCCCATTTTCGTCTTCTCTGACTAGTGCTGAGGCTATCGCCCGGCTTCCTACTGCGAGATATAATATGAGTGGTTCTCCTTCTCGTGGTCGAGATAGGATAGGTGGCTGTCCTAAGAACTCCTTGAAGTCTCGGAAAGCTTGCTCACACTCTATCGTCCATTCGAACTGTTTTCCCTTTCTTAAAGTAGCATAAAAGGGGAGAGATCTTATCGCAGCTCCTGCTAAGAATTGGGATAGGGCAACCAATCTCCTGTTGAGTTGTTGTACTTCTTTGACACAGGTTGGGCTCTTCATGTTGAGTATAGCTTGACATTTGTCTGGATTTGCTTCAATTCCCCTTTGTGTGAGCATGAAACCTAAGAATTTTCCTGCTTCAACTGCGAGGGTGCATTTTGCGGGGTTGAGTCGCATGTTATGCTTCCTTATAGTGTCAAACACTTGAGCCAGGTCGGATAATAATGTATCTTCGCTTTGTGTTTTTATCAACATGTCGTTCACATACACTTCCATGATTTTTCCGATGTGATCTGAGAAGACTTTATTCATTAGTCTTTGATAAGTAGCTCCCGCGTTCTTGAGACCGAAAGGCATCACGATGTAGCAGTAGTTCGCCTTTGGTGTTAAGAACGAGGTCTTTCCTTGATCTAGTGGATACATGGGAATTTGGTTGTATCCCGAA
>NC_029786.2:58467422-58474397 GCF_000816755.2 Arachis ipaensis | reverse complement strand
CTTCTCTTATGAATCCTGCCTCCAGTAACATTTGTACTTGTTCTTCCACAGCTTGGGATCGTTTTGGTCCGAGTTTTCTTCGCTTCTGCTGCACCGGCCGAGATCCTGGATAGACCGCCAACTTATGGCACATTAGCTTAGGGTCTATGCCTGGCATGTCTGCAGCTTTCCATGCGAAGAGGTCGATATTATCTCGTAAGAATTGTATCAGTAATTCTTTTGAGTCTCCTTTTAGGACCGTGCCGATATTAGTCGTTTTGTCCGAGGTGTCTCCAATCTGAACCTTCTCTACCTCACCTTCTGGGTGCGGACGGAGTTCTTCTCGACGCTGAGCTCCGCCAAGCTCAATTGTATGAAACTCTTCTCCTCTGCCTTTGAGGTTTAAGCTCTCATTATAACAGCGATGTGCCATCTTTTGATCTGCTTTTATCGTGGCTATCCCCTCTGTAGTTGGGAATTTCATGCATAGATGCGGAGTTGAGACTATTGCGCCGAGTTGATTGAGTGTTGTCCGACCTATGAGAGCATTGTAGGCTGAACTTACGTCGACCACAATGTAGTCTATTTTGAGGGTCCTAGATTGGTTCCGTTTTCAAAAAGTAGTGTGCAGCGATACGTATCCCAGCGGTTGTATCGGAGTGTCTCCTAGTCCAAACAGATTGTTCGGGTAAGCTCTAAGTTCCTTTTCGTCTAAGCCGAGCTTGTCAAAGGCTGTTTTGAATAAGATGTCGGCAGAACTCCCTTGGTCTACTAGTGTACGGTGTAGATTGGCGTTTGCCAGTATAATAGTGATGACCATGGGATCGTCGTGTCCCGAGATGATGCCGGATGCGTCCTCTTTAGTAAATGTTATTGTCGGGATGTCGAGTGCTTCCTCCTTTCCCTCAACATGATATACTTCTTTGAGATATCTCTTTCGGGACGATTTGGAGATCCCACCTCCTGCGAATCCACCGTGTATTATATGGACGTGTCTTTCTGGTGTCCGAGGTGACCGTTCAGCTCGTCCATCATCTTCGTCTCTCCGTCTTTTTCTTTGGTCATCATCCCGGGTGGCCAGAAATCGATCTAATTTTTCTTCTTTTACCAATTTTTCTATGATATTTTTCAAGTCGAAGCACTCGTTGGTAGAGTGTCCTCGAATTCGATGGTATTCACAATATTCCTTCCGGTTTCCTCCTCCCCTTTTGCCTTTAAGTGGCCGCGCTGGTGGGATTTTTTCTGTATGGCAGACTTCTTTATACACGTCGACCAGGGATGCTTTGAGAGGAGTGTAGTTGTGGTATTTTTTGATTTTCTCACCCTGTCGATCTTCTTTCCTTTTGGAGTCCTTGTCCTTATCTCGGTAGGAGGCCCCAGATTTTGAGGTTTCTCCCAGCCGAGCGTTCTTTTCCATGTTGATGTATTTTTCTGCTCGCTCCTGTACTTCGTCTAAGGAGGTAGGATACCTTTTTGATATAGATTGGCTGAAAGGTCCCTCTCGTAAGCCATTGATAAGCCCCATGATGGCGGCCTCTGTTGGTAAACTTTGTATGTCCATGCATGTTTTGTTGAATCTTTCCATGTAGTTGCGGAGGCTCTCCCGATCTCCTTGCTTGATCCCTAGTAAGCTGGGTGCGTGCTTGGCCTTATCTTTCTGGATGGAGAATCTGGCCAGGAACTTTTTGGCCAGGTCGTCGAAGTTTGAGATGGACTTCGGAGGTAAGTTGTCGAACCATCTGATTGCCGTTTTCGTGAGAGTTGTTGGAAAAGCTTTGCAGCGAACGGCATCTGAGGCATCGGTGAGGTACATTCTGCTTCTGAAATTGCTGAGATGATGGTTGGGATCTGTAGTACCATCATACAAAACCATATCCGGGAGCTTGAAATCTTTTGTGATTTTGGTCTTCATGATTTCCCTGGTGAATGGATCATGTTCTTTGCGTGAATTTTCCTCAGGCGTGGTCCGAGGAGCTTTTGATTTGAGGTCGGCCTCTAATTGCTATAGTTTTTCTTCTAGTTCTCGACGTCGCCGTACCTCTCTTTGTAGATCCTTTCCGATCTCCCGTTGTTGCTGGGTTTCTTTCTCTAGCTGCTTTAAGCGATCTTGAAGTGCTTCCATGGCTCCCGGATTTGGTGAGTTTTTGTCCCGGTTGGATTCCGGAGTATCCTTTAGCGTAGTGTCCACGTTCTTGTGCGGTGTTCTGTTCTCCAGATCCGAGTCGTGGTCGTTGTCATGGCCGTCCGCCATGGTTTTGGGATGACTTTCAGGTTCCCCGGCAACGGGGCCAATATTCCGAGGGTTACCTGAAACTGGAGGTCGATCTCGGATGAGATCTTCGGTACTGGTCGGAGATGACGTGTCCGGCTGGCTGGTGGCGGCCGGAGTTGTTGTGTCCGACTTGTTGGACTTGCTGCGCTGCTGATCCTTGGCCACCGGAGGGTGGGGGGTACCTGCTAGAGACTCCGATGCTTAAGTTAGCACGGGTATTAAGCAGGTTTTTAGTAGAATTAGAGTATGAGTTATACCTGGGTGCTCCAGTGTATTTATAATGGTGAGATGTGACCTTTGGATAAGATAAGTTAGTTATCTTATCTTATCTTTATCCTTTTGGGTTGAGGTCAGCGTATCTTCAACAGAACCGCCCTTCTCTGTAGGCCTGAACGACCATTGGATTTGGGTCGTATCCCTGGAATTGGGCCCTTTCTGGGCTTTCCTGTCGATTTGGCCGAGTTCTTCGTAAAGAAGTCGGTCCGCTTCACCTAAAGAGGTCGGTCGCTTTATTACTGAATATCCCGGTTCGGACAGCTCGACCTAGGGTATGAACAAGGGCATTGTAGGTTGTACTCACATTGACCACGATGTAGTCTATGTTGAGTATCTTTGACCGGTTTCCTTTTCCAAAGGTTGTGTAAAGTGAGATGTATCCAAGCGGTTAGATTGGGGTGTCTCCCAGCCTGAATAGGCTATTCGGATATGCTCTAAGTTCTTTTTCCTCTAGGCCGAGTTTGTCGAAGGTGGTTTTGAACAGTATGTCAGCCGAGCTTTCCTGGTCTACCAATGTGCGGTGGAGGTTGGCGTTGGCCAATATGATAGTGATGACCATGGGATCGTCATGTCCCGGGATGATGCCAGCTGCGTCTTCTTTGGTGAAGGTGATAGTGGGGAGGTCGGGTGCTCCTTCCCCTTCCTCGACATGATATACTTCCTTTAGATGTCGTTTGTGAGATGATCTAGAGATTTCTCCTCCCGCAAATCCTCTGTGTATCATGTGGACATGTCTCTCCGGGGTACGAGGTGGTCGTTCAAGTCGTCCGACTTTCTCGTCCCTTCTTCTTTTTCTTGGCTCCTCTGATTTGTTGGCTAAGTACCGATCTAGTATCCCTTCTCTTACCAATTTTTCTATGACATTCTTTAAATCAAAGCACTCGTTGGTGGGATGTCCATAGATTCGATAGTATTCACAGTATTCTGTCCGATTTCCTCCTCCTTTCTTGCTTTTGAGTGGTCGAGGTGGAGGTATTTTTTCAGTATGGCATACTTCTCGATAGACATCTACAAGAGACATCCGGAGAGGGGTGTAATTGTGGTATTTCTTGGTCTTTTCTCCATGTTGGTCTTCTTTTTTCTTGGACTCTTTATCCTTATCTCGGGAGGAGTAGGAGAATCCGCATTTTGAGGTCTCTCCTAGTCGAGAGTTTTCCTCCATGTTGATGTATTTCTCAGCTCGTTCCTGCACTTCATTTAGAGATGTGGGATGTCTTTTTGATATGGAGTGACTAAAAGGTCCCTCTCGTAAGCCATTGATGAGACCCATAATGGCTGCTTCTGTTGGTAGACTTTTTATGTCCAAACATGCCTTGTTGAATCTTTCCATGTAGCTACGGAGACTTTCCCGATCTCCTTGCTTGATACCTAGTAGACTTGGAGCGTGTTTAGTTTTGTCCTTCTGGCTGGAGAATCTAGCTAGAAATTTTTTAGCTAAGTCGTCAAAGTTTGAGATGGACCTGGGGGGCAAATTGTCGAACCATTTAATTGTTGTCTTTGTCAAGGTAGTTGGGAAGGCTTTGCAGCGGACTGCATCTGAGGCGTCGATGAGATACATTCTACTTCTGAAGTTACTGAGATGATGGCTGGGATCTGATGTGCCATCGTATAGAGTCATGTCGGGGGTTTGAAATCTTTTGGGATTTTATCCTTCATAATCTCTTTGGTGAATGGGTCTTGATCCTTGCGGGAGCTATTTTCGTGGCTGGATCGGGTAGTTTTAGCTTTGAGATCGGCTTCGAGCTTTAGGAGCTTGTCCTCTAATTCGTGGCGTCGCCTAGCCTCCCTTTGTAGGTCTCTCTCGACTTCGCGTTGATACTCTACCTCTTTTTCGAGTTGTTTTAGGCGATCCTGAAGTGCCTCCATGGCTCCCGTGTTTGGTGAGTTCTTGTCTTTGTTAGGTTGAGAAGTATTGTCTAGTGTGACTTCCGTGTTCTTATGTGGTGTTCTGTTCTCCAAATCAGAGTTGTGGTCATTGTCAAGGTTGTCTGCCATGATGATGGAATGACTTCCAGGTTCCCCGGCAACAGCGCCAATGTTCCGAGGGTTACCTGAAACTGTAGGTCGATCTCCGACGAGATCTTCTGTGATGGTCGGCGCTGATGTGTCCGGCTTGTGGGTGGTGGCCGGAGCCACCGCATCCGACTTATTGGACTTTGTTGGTGATGCTGATCCTTCGTCACCGGAGGGTGGTGGTACCTGCAAGGGACTCTGATGCTTAAGTTAGCAAGGGTATTAAGCAGTTTTTTAGTAGAATCAGAGTATGAGTTATACCTGGGTGCTCCAGTGTATTTATAATGATGAGGAGTGACCTTTCTGGAGATAAGATAGTTATCTTATCTTAACTTATCTTTGGGTGAGGTCATCTTATCTTCAAGGGAACCGCCCTTATCTCTGTAGGCTTGGACTGCCTTTGGATTTGGGTCGTGTTCCTCTGTTTGGGCCCTATTTGGGCTTTTCCTAGTAATTTGGCCGAGCTCTTTGAGAAGAGGTCGGATGGTCCTGACCTGAAGAGGTCGGTCGACTTGTCGTTAAACATCCCGGGTCGGACAGCTCGACCCAGGGTATGAACAGTTATCATAGTCTCCTACTCGCTTGAATCAACAACTAACTCCTACTGTAGAAAAGATGTCTCAACAAACTCTCTAACAAAAGGAAATAACGATTCCACCATCAAAGGTGGAACTACTTCAAAAGGTGGTTAATTGTCTCTACGTCTACAGTTATAAATATCGTGACACCTTCAGATATAATTCGAACCCAATCTATTAAAAACTTGCTTAAATCCTTGCTAACTTAAGTATCGGAGTCCCTTGCAGGTACCACCCACCACCTCCTCACGAGGAACTCGGACGATGGCACCTCTATACCAGTAGAAGTCGAACGCTGTCCAAAAGGGAGTCTGGACCTCATGTTCAAGTCCAAAAACAACTCAGTTTCAAATAACTCTCGAAACAGTACGTATAGATAGATTTATTCTCGGTTTCCTTTCATCTTTTTTCTCCTTTCTTGAGGTCAGCTTTTTTCTTCCGATTTGTTTGGTTAGTAAAATTCTCCTAAATTAAATTCCTAATTATCCTACCCTAGTTTCTATATCCATTCCATTCTCTTTCAATATAAACCAGGAAAATATTGCGCTTCGTTCCTTTAATTTGCTTCAGAGGCCAGGTATGGAATTCAATGTAAACAAATTTAGAACCTGTAATATGATTTATAATCTAAGAAACTTACATCAATAAGATGCACCAGTTTTGAGGGAAAACTGGAAGTTTCTTTTAACGGGTTAATGTATAATATATTATATATTCTAGTAGTTACAAGGTAATAAAAAAGAAAAGAAAAAAGATATATAGTATATGCAAAAATGTGTACACTCTTATATTCCTGACTCACTCACTTATTGGTATATATTATTTTGACCCCAACCATCAAACAAAGGATGACTAAAGGGCCCTGCAAAAATCTATAGAAGCTACGTATAATAAAGATATTAATATTGTTATACTAAAAATGAAATTACTAAACATGATTTTTCAAATTAAATCCAGGATTGGATGGAGGAATAGTTGCACTTGAAGGAGTTCACACCACTTATATGTGCAAAGATATCTGAGGAATCGACCAAATCATCATCTTCCTTCACAACTATCTGCAAGTACAAACACGGAAAGAGTATATATTAGGATTAGGGAATATAATTATGCCATCAAATAATTGAAAAGTTAAAAGTGATAGGGAATTTTTCTTTTCTTTTTTTTGTTTTATCTTCTCTTTTAAGACTTTGTACATTGAACTTTTATTCTTTTACCATCCACAGGTATTACAATATTGTCATACTAATTCCTTAGATCTCTAAATATAACTTGGAAACTTCAGAGACTAGATAGCAAATTAAGAGGACCTCGGTGTGTGTCAATTTAGTTGTCTAAACGCTAAAAATCATCATCATATACTGATATACCTCAAATTAATCCTTGAAAAATTCAACAGTGAATCAAACTATTTATTCTATCAGTTAAATAATGACTACCATAAATTATTTTATGACACATCATCATATTTGATTCATCATTGAAATCTTATGGAGTAATTTGAATCGTATAAATTCCTTTTAAGACCAAATTGAAGATGCATGTTTTTTTGTGATTATTTTAACTTTGAACCCGTTAAATAATTGAAGACGGCTTTATTAGGAATCTTACTTCTTCTTCATCATCTTCTTCATGATTGCTACAAGCTGGTCTATGGTTCTCTCCGAAGTCATCATTCTTTGCAAACCTTCCTCGAACTCGGGGTCGGCTATCAGCCAGAGTTTTGCGGCAGGCATACTGCATATTTTCCAGAATGATCACTAATTTGGTATCAATCAAACTTTAGAAAATAAATGGGAAGACATAAAACGATAACAAATTAAACATATTGGAATCCATGCTTAATTTTTTTAATGC
>NC_029786.2:58431420-58466346 GCF_000816755.2 Arachis ipaensis | reverse complement strand
TGTGGCTTGATATAGTACCTTGATTTTCTTGCTAAAATTTCTTTCATTTCTCTTCTTCATGTATCTATGAATCTTTTCCTTCCTTTGCTCAACAGAAAGTTTTCCAACTTTTAAGGTAGAGTCCTCCAAGTTTGAGATCTCTGGTGCCAAAGTGGCCGAGCCTCCAGAACCAGGTACAAGTTGCTGACTCTCACTACTAAGTGTCTGGGACAGAAAATTACAAACCGAAGATTAATCCATTATCCAAAATATCATAGTTACATGAATTCGCTGATTGCATGACATACCCCAAACTAGTTCAAAATTCATCTATATACCAGAATATTATAGGTATATTTCCCATGTAACATATTTTACATGTCGTGTACTGCGTACTGGTTTCGCAACGAAAAGCAACTATGATCTAAATACATAGAGAAAATATGCTGGCGTATACATTACAAAATTGTTATTAACTGTTATCCAACCCATGAAAAGAGGGTCTCATTAATGATGATTCTGTTTGTTATTTTTTTTTAATTCTTTTTTCACTTTTGAGCAGAAAGTGGTGATTCCCTTAGAATACAAGCGAGTTTCTGAAGCGATTGCTATCTTAACTACTCCTTCCACGCTCGCAACTAAGTAAGCTTTATTATGACATCCATAAATTTCTTTGGCCACATCACTTCCGGTTTTTAAAGATTTAAAGTGAATTTTGTGCACATACATAAGGGACTAATATCTACTATATGTTATGTGTATAAAATCAACAACTAAATCAGTTATCAATAAAAAATATATACTGAAATATAAAGATATATTAAAAATAAATTAAATCAGACATGTATTTATAGACAAATATATTAGTAGATTATTTTAGTGGTTGGGTTTGGTATACGAATAACATTTTTGAACTAACATTTTTGAACTAATATTTACACTTCGTTCAATACAGAGACGAATTTGTTTGGTAAATAAAAATTGAGGATTGAATTCGTCATTTATCACTTGCATGGTTTAAAAACTTCAAGTCTAGTTAAACATGTCTAGTGAGAAGTGACGAGATTTTCCATGCAAAAATTACCAAGTTTAGTTATTCTTGAATAAAGAAATGAAGGATAACTGAACTAATGTAGTATGAAAAATTCTTCTCACGTACCTGAAGATCTGGTGGATTAAACACCCTCTGAATTGAATCTGTACAAAATATTCCACCATTTTCTCCTTGGTAATCTATTTCTTGAGCTTGAAGTTCCGAACCGAGTAGAATGTTGCCACCAAACAAGGCAGAATCAGCAGATAAGGCGGTAGTAAGAGGAGGCATGAACACTCCTAAGCCAGCAGGGCTGAGATAAGAGCAAGAAGGTGCGGAAGAAGAGTTAATAGGAACATAAGAAGCCATTGAAGACATGCATTCATCTTCGAAAACAGAAGGTACTAATGGATTCCCCATAAGTGGTGGAACAACAACAGTAGTAGCAGTGTCAGTTGGATACTGATGAGGGAGACCCTTGAGAACCGAAGGCGAAGAGAAGTCGAATTGTTCCGGCTGAGTTGTGATATTTGGGAGAAGAGATGGAACCGGAAAAGCTGCGGCTGGAGAAGAAGAGAAGTCTATGGAAGCAGAGATGTCATTGTCAAGCTCTTCTTGGGAGTCAAAGATAACCGAAAGGTTGTTACAGCTGTCCGGTGGTTTGTTAATATTGTTATTGGCCGCAACGGCCGCTGCCGAGGCAGTTATATCTTGTGCTGTACTAGTTGGTGTGGTGACTGTATTGGTCTTGTATTGTGCCTCTTCAAAGCAACAGTTTGAGGTTGAGGTAACGTCAGAGCTCTGAAGACCCGCCTCCGGGAACAACTCGGCGTCGCAGAGTTCGAAGATTCGGGCGCTGATTGGGCTCGAAATCTCCTCCTGCAGTGTGTTACATAGAAGCAATGTGAACAACATCGCTAGAAAAAATAAAATGCTATGCATATAGTACTCAGAATAATTAATGTGAAGAACCAGTTCTTTATAAGAAGAAAACAAGAAACGTGATTCTCTGTAGTTTTCATTCACTACGGGGGGATTTGAACTTTGAAATCTGAATCCTATTCCTCTTTTTGTTGATAGACATGAGTCTGATCTGATCACTTCAGAACAGAACAGAGAGAGGAAAAAAAGAAAAAAGAAAATTCACAGTTTGAAACTTTTGAAGTTAATAATAATATAAATAATAGGAAAACAACCAATTTCAAATCAGTGAAAAATAGAACAACTTAATTAATTATAAATATAGTAATTAATTTTATTTATTTATAATTTAAAATATTGGTTATTAAATATTTCACCACATTTAAATTTATGATTTAAAGTATTGTTTATTAAATGTTTCACCACATTTAAATTAGGAGGATATATGTTCAATATCATTGCAACGTGAATCATGGAAACTGATTCAATTAGATTCTGTCTCTTCACCCTCCTTCCCTCTCCAAATGTCTAAAATATGATAAATCAGAAAATAGATTGAACCATCCAATTTATAAAGAAAAGAAACATCTTAATGCCTAGCATAAGTACCATCTACATAAAGATTTTGGATTCACTCAGAGGCATTTGGCTGGTTTTTAGCTGATACTCTCTTAGTTCCTAGCATTGTTGTAAATAATAATAATATTATTCCCTATGTATATGTCTTCATCAAGTGGTTGGAGTTCTAAAATGAAAAACGTTATGCACTTATGCCCAATTAATAGAACAGTATCTGCCATCTTTGTCTTTGAGAAAAACGAAACGAATTCAATGTACAAAGTACCAATGGGGGGAAATTCTGATCTACATATAATTCTAAGTTGGTTGCATAGTCTAGTCAATTTTTGCCCATATTTAGTAATAGAGACAGATAAGAAAATTCTCCAAATTAGTTTTGCTTTTTTGAGTTTAGAATTTATATTGTTAAAAGAGATGGAGACATGTAAGTACGGAACTATTATAAGAAGAAGAAGAAGGTGCATGGAATGGCTACTATTATGGTGCTGCTACGATAGTTATACAACTTTATCAATATTTAAAAATATTGTTAAAATTAAAATAATATTTTTAATATTTAAAATAATCTTTTAATTTTAAAAATAAAAATAAAAAGTATTATAAAAACGTCTTTAAAATAAAGATAAAAGAGTAACTTTTTTCTTTTTTTTTTTTTATATATAATAGTAAATTGGAGATTATTAAATTCATAAAGGGGACCCTTTAATGCTATATATGTATCCATTTGATGAATTTTTGACATTTAATTAATCAAGCCCCCTCCCCCCTCTTTTCTCTTTCTCTCCTTCTTAACCTATCTAACTAAGAACATCAAGAATTAGCAAATATCTTACACAACAAGCATATGCACAAAAAGGTATAAATATTCCATAAGAACTTGAAATCTATGTAGTGGTTATGCACGGAAACTCTTACATATATGTACATGCATCACTTTTACGATGTTGCCCCATAAGAAAAATGACTGTGTGTTGTGTTAGATTGGATAATATCAAATAAAGAGCAAAGCCTAATTCTCACGGAGTCTTTGATTCTTTCTTATTGCCTAGTCAATTAACATTATATATGCTCACACCAACCATGTATATAAATAGAGGGAAAAGAAATAAAACGCTTGTTGTCCTATAATTAAAAATTTTGTGGGAATGGCCTTATTGGAAAAAGAATTTGAGTGTTTAATTTCTTCAGCTTAATTCTCTGGCTATCACCTTTAAGGGGAAATATTTTTCAGACTTCTCGAAGGCAAATTAAGATGAAGACATGTAACAAACACAAACACAAAAATAAACCATATTCATCTTTCATGGCTCATGCATATGTGAAAATTGAAGTGGACTAGAGCTTTTCCGGGAGAAATGAATTAAAGTCAGACAATGAATTGCATCGTAAGAATTAATACAAATTATTTTATTGCTTTCTAACACATGAGAAAAAAGTGACCTGAATAATAGTATTAAAGAAAACATTAAAAAAAAAGAGGGAAAAGAAAACCTTATTATCAAGTTCATGCACTAATATCACTCACATGCAAAAACCCATTATATAATGTTAATGAAGCTCCAAACATGCACCAACATATTTGCTACTATATATATAATAATAAAAATACTGTTTTGAAGAGATTATTACAATGGAGATTTGCTCGGTTGGAGGTTGGGCTGGCGATGGCAACGGCGACAGTGGCGGTGGTGGCGGGTGAATAACATCCTGCAACATGATGATGATCCCTCTTGGAAAGAAATTAAAGGAGGAGGAGGCAATGTAAACAGCAAATTAAAAATTGAAAACTATGATTATATGTATATATGTATGTAAAATCTAATACATATACACTTGTGGGAGTGTGAAAAATATTACATATAATTCTGTGTTGTCCCACAGATGTGCGCGACTAAAAACAAGGCACAACAACAACACTCCATAATATATGTACAAAATTTAAGACATGGGTGAGTTTCAAAAGGAGACAAAGAAAGTTGTATGCACAAAGAGAGAGAAGAGAGAGGGAATATGATGGGGAGAGAGTAGTTAGCTGAGAAGATGGGGAGTATGAGGGTGTCAAAGACTTGAAAAATTAGTTAATGTGCATATATAGGGAAATGGGGTTGTGGGTAAAAGGCGTCAAGCCTGACTCTCGCAGGCGTCAACGCGACACTTGCGTTGGGCCATGAGCCTTGTGAAGTGGATGCCATGCTCATCACTTCAATTTTTCAACACATACATATATAATCAGTCAGAAATGTTTGAGAGACAAGAATTTTCACCCTAAAACTCTCAAGAGTTTTTAGTTTTGACTTTATTTATATCATACATTATTATACATATACCTCGCGCGCATACATAAGATTAATTTTCATGAACTGGATGAATATTAGCACGACAATTACCTTAGCCTGAAGACTAATGGATCAATATTATTTAATTCGTATTAATAATATTTTATTTTCCTTTTAAAACCATCATAGGTTTATTTTCGTATTGGGTATATAATTTGCATTAATAATAATAAAAATATATTCCATGTTTATTGTGTATATTGATTTTATTTTATAATGTATAATTTGTTCACTTTTCATGTTTTCTCCGAAATGATTTTTAACATTATTCTGTTCTTGTATGGATACTTGAAGGGAGAGCTCGGTCCCTGGGAGTCGACGCCGAATTGTTATCTTTGGTGCCGACCTTTGAGCTTCGTAGAAGTCCGAGCTTTTCTCTAAGGAGATGTCCAATTGCACAGAGCGTGAGCAAGGAACGAGGGGGGAGTGTACCTGCAAAGGCACTCCGAAACTTAAGTCAGTATTGAGAATTCAATGTATCATTTGAAGATAAAATATCATACCTTTATAGGTGAGATAAAATAGGTCGGTTACGTTTCTATTGATCATCTGAATTGAAGAGCAATTAATAGGTTTTAATAAGTGATAATGTCTGGTCGGACGTTTTTATTCCAGGATGTAGTCTGTTGAGTCTGATTGTAACGTATAACGCCGAGTTATAACGTAAAGTGTCGAGTTATAGTGCATAATGCCGAGTTATTGTATATAATGCCGAATTATGACATCGGATTTGTAACGGCCATATCATAGCCCCCAAGCTTAGTCTGACTATATTTTGATAAAGCAGGTTGAGCTTTTTTAGTTATAACTCGGCGATTTGAGTTTTAGGTATGGAGCCCCCAGATCAACTTACTTTATTAAAATAACGAATAATTTGAATTTCAGACGTGATTTGAAGTTAACGTGTATTGGAAAGTGTAGTAGTCTTGTCATTGATTGTGCCTTTGATTTTTCCAATGTAATTTTGAGTTTGTTAACTATTGATAGTCATAGTTCGGAATTGAAGATTGAGTTTGATTGCGCATGTGTAAACGATGCGACTATGATCGGAAAAATAGATATAGATCGGAAAATAGATATACCATAGATGAATTGAAAAATAAAGCTGACAGATATTGATCCAAAAAGTAGATATAGATCGGCAAATAAATATACCAGATGAATTGAAAAATAGAGATGATAGATATTGATCGGAAAAGCAGATATAGATCGGCAAATAAATATACCAGATGAATTGAAAAATAGAGATGACAGATATTGATCAGAAAAGCATATATAGATCGACAAATAAATATAGGAGAGATGATTTGAAAAATACAGAGATGACAGATAATGATCGGAAAAACAGATATAGATCGAAAAATAGATATACCATAGATGAATTGAAAAATAAAGCTGACAGATATTGATCGAAAAAGCAGATATAGGTCGGCAAATAAATATACCAAATGAATTGAAAAATAGAGATGATAGATATTGATCAGAAAAGCAGATATAGATCGACAAATAAATATACGAGAGATGATTTGAAAAATACAGAGATGACAGATAATGATCGGAAAAACAGATATAGATCGACAAATAATTATACTAGAGATGATTTGAAAAATAGAGATGACAGATATTTGATCGGAAAAACAGATATAGATCGACAAATAGATATACTAGAGTTGAATTGAAAAATAGAGATGACAGATATTGATCGGAAAAATAGATATAGATCGGCAAATAATTATACCAAAGATGATTTGAAAAATAGAGATGACAGATTTTTTATCGGAAAAACAGATATAGATCGGCAAATAGATATACCATAGATGAATTGAAAAATAAAGATGATAGATATTGTTCGAAAAAGCAGATATAGATCGGTAAATAAATATACCAGATGAATTCAAAAATAGAGATGAAAGATATTGATCAGAAAAGCAGATATAGATCGACAAATAAATATACGAGAGATGATTTGAAAAATACAGAGATGACAGAGAATGATCGAAAAAACAGATATAAATCGAAAAATAGATATACCATAGATGAATTGAAAAATAAAGCTAACAAATATTGATCAGAAAAGCAGATATATATCGGCAAATAGATATACCAGATGTAGATCGGAAAATCAGATATAGATCGGCCTTTTTCGGGCCTTAATGATTTACTATATGACATTTTCTTACAAAGGTGTAGGTAAGTTTGAAACCATTGGAAGGAAATGGGGCCTATAGAAAGAAGGGTGTTTATTTCGAGGCCCACGGTGGGCGCCAATCGTTCTTGTATGGATACCTGAAGGGAGAGCTCGGTCCCTGGGAGTCGACGCCGAGTTGTTATCTTTGGTGCCGACCTTTGAGTTTTGTGGAAGTCCGAGCTTTTCTCCAAGGAGATGTCCAATTGCACAGAGCGTGAGCAAGGAACGAGGGGGGAGTGTACCTGCAAAGGCACTCCGAAACTTAAGTCAGTATTGAGAATTCAATGTATCCTTTGAAGATAAAATATCATACCTTTATAGGTGAGATAAAATAGGTCGGTTACGTTTCTATTGATAATCTGAATTGAAGAGCAATTAATAGGTTTTAATAAGTGATAATGTTTGGTCGGACGTTTTTATTTTAGGATGTAGTCCGTTGAGTCTGATTGTAACGTATAACGCCGAGTTATAACATAAAGTGCTGAGTTATAGTGCATAATGCCGAGTTATTGTATATAATGCCGAATTATGACATCGAATTTGTAACGGCCGTATCATATCCCAAAAAGCACAAGGCATTTTTTTTTTAATGAAAAAAATTTTCATTCATCTCAATTTTGTAAGTGTTCAATCCCTATTCACGATATAATATTTTTTTCATAAGCATTATTTATATTTTATATTTTTAATCTTTTTCTCTTTATTACAATCCTTGTTAAGAATCACCATTTCATTATTTCTTCCCTATTTTATCGTATTTGAATTTGATCGGATTAATGGTTAAATTAGCCCTTAAAAGATGGGTCATTTTTTAAATTCATCTTTAAAAAATTTATCAATTAAATTAATCTTTTAAAAATTATAAATTATTTATTTTTGTCCTTTCGTATTTCCGTGAATAATTGATAATATAAAATATTAACTGATAACATACATGATTCTTAGCATGTTTAATTGGACGCTAAATAAATATGTTTATAAAAATATATCAATTTAGTCTGTTTTTTTAATTATATAAACCCTAATATAACTTGACGGCACTAAATTGATAAATTTTCATAAATATATTTGTTCAACGTTTAATTAGATATGTTAGATGTCATATATGATGTGAGTTATTGTTTTATATCATCAATTGTTTACCAAAACTATGAATTGAGTGACTGAAGGACGAAAATGATTAATTTATAATCTATAAAAGACTAATTTGATTGATAAAATATTTCAAAAACAAATTTAAAGAACGAAACATCTTTTGAGGAATAATTTGATTATTAACTAAATTTGACCATCTTATTTAAAAAATTTCATAATTTTTTTAAATTTCATATTTTAGTTTAGGTTTAATTACTCTGTTGGTCTCTATAGTTTCGTGAAATTTTTAATTAGGTTCCTATACTTTTTTTCTTTTTAATTGAGTCCCTACACTAAATTTTTTTTTTCAATTAAGTCCTTTTTAGTAGTAATTAGCTTAATTTTATAGGGACCCAAATAAAAAAAATTGATATAGGACCTAAATAAAATGAAAAAAAAGTATAGCGACCCAATTAAAAAAAAATTTTAGTGCAAGGACTCAATTAAAAAAAAAAAGTATAGAGACCTAGTTAAAAATTTCGTAAAACTATAAAAACCAACAGAGTAATTAAACCTTTAGTTTATATTTATAACAATCAGTATAAAAATATAAGTTGTATAACAAATTTGTGAATATATCTTTAACTTAGCATCTAATTTCACACACATAACATCCATACTTCGTATTCATAACCTCCAAACATCTCAAATATTAGCCCTAAATATTTTCATAATATAAAATATAATAANTATAAAAAAGATTAAATTTAAATTTAAAAAAATACAGATATTAAATTCGATTTGATCCAATCTCATGGTAGTCAACAAAGATAGTCGAATTTTCTCAATCATGTTATGGTTCCCGGACTTTTACCAGTATTGTAGTTGTTAGAAAATTTGGTTATTGATGGCATACATAGTGGTCGATAATGCTTAATATTCTTGTAATAATGTACGTGACTCTCTCTAATTAAAAGATGGAACTCTCAGTGAACATCATGATGTTGCAATAGTGATTTAGTGCATGTTTGGGCGTCATTATTTTGTTAAAAAAAGGTCTTTTTTCAATAAAAAAAGATCTTTTTTTATTTTTTAACGTGTTTGGCAAATTTCTAGTAGTAAAAATAAAAGCATTAGTAAAATAAAAAAAAGATCTTTTTTGAGAAGCTGTAATTTACATCTTTTTTTAAAAGATCTTTTTTCCTTAAAAAAAGATGTTTTTCATATAATAAATAAACAAAAAAGTACTTTTATATTGTTATACCCAAACATAATTGATTGATAAAAAGACCTTTTTACATGAGATATCCAAACATAAAATTACTTTTACTTCTCTATAAGATCTTTAAAAAAAAGATAACTCGAAAAAAGATCTTTTTTTAAAAGCTCACCCAAACAAGCCCTTAGTTTAATTTCCCCAAGCTAACCACCTAGGATCATAACCTCCAGATAGTGGAATTCTAGAGTAGTAGTGACTTAATATCTAGGCAGACTAATAAACCCCGCATTTTCTTATAAATACCTTAATGCCTGAGCCATTCATGAATTATTCATTGGTGTGGAATGTATTTCTCAGTTTATTTTCAAATGGCCAAAGTCTCATTCGCATAAAGTCCCATATATTTCTATAGTATTACTATTCAAAATTGGTTATTAAACCAAATAAACGTATAATTTGCTTTTATATTATGTTAACTTCACCTTTAAGCTCAATTGTCTATTCATGTATATGTCAATTTTTGTTCCACATCGATCCACATAATCTTACCAGCAAACTAAAATCCAGGCTGTTCAATCTTAAAGATGCCAACATATAGAATATGTTTCACATTTGGTACAAAACTGATGAAACATAAGAATATAATAAGTTTTCAATATAATACACTTGTCGAGCATACTTATTTTTAATCTAAAAATTATATTAATTTTAATATTTAAAAGCTTTATCAATTGAAGATATAATTCAAACATCATTATTTGTTTGACGGATTTTCATTTATGATATCTAAAGAGTACTTATTATATTTCCCAATTAGTGTAAATTGATTGTATAGATAGATGATAATATAAAATATAACTTTAAATTTCTAACTTATAATTGGTGGCTATAAGAAATTCTCAATTAAAATATATTTTTCTGTGACCGAGAAAATGATCGTTTTTCTTATAGGTTAAAACATAAATAAAATACAACGTGTGAAAATAAATCTTTGATTATCATTCAATTCAAACTAGAAAAAACAATCCTACACATGGTCAATTGGAGTAATATAGATATTCTTCCTCCTTAAATCCTTAATCGATATTAGAAGAATCATACCCTTATTAACAGGACGGACATACGGGTGAGTGGAGGGCTCGACCCCTAATTTTTTTTAAAAAAGATTAATAGTAATAAGTTATTAAATATGATTTAATTTTTTTTAAAAATTTGTTTAGTATTTAGTCTAATATAAATAATAATCCAACCTAACTTAAATATTNTATGTTATTGGCCCCTCCAGAATAATATTTTTGGATTCGTCCCTGCTTATTACAAAATATTTAATAATGGTGTCCTCAAACAAAATTATCTTCGATAACTAAATGCAAATTATTTTGGGGAAAAAATTAAAAATAACAAAAGCTTACCCGCATCTGAAAGTAATAGTAAATAATTTAACAACCATGTTACGTATATGAAAAAAATCAGTCATTAAATCAGTTATTAGTATAAAATATATATTAAATTATAAAAAAAAAAAAAAATCATACACACTAAAGAGGCTTCCATCATGTCATGCTCCTATCTTCAAGCAGCATTGATTTGAAACTTTGATTGGTAAAGAAGACAAGTCACAAGCCAGCCAATCAAGGAACATGCATGTGGAAAACAAATTAAAGCCTATCTAACCAAAGCTAGCTACGGTTGCTTTGCATCAATATCGTTAAATCTGAATTCCCTATATTACATAGTTTTCCTCGCACCTTCTACCTCTTAAGCAGACACGTGTGCAAGCTTCAAATTTTGTATTGTGCATTTGTCTAGCTAAAGATGTTACATTCTTTTGTGACCGTACGTACTTGCGCTATTCATGATAGAGTCAATAGTTTTTGGTCGCTTCCAATTTGCCTCTTTTGGCAAAAAGGTTTGGAGCATGAAGGTTGTTCCCTTGCTTAATGGAAATTCCTTAGCTAATTTGGATTATATTCTTGGTCGTTTAGTTGAGTGCTCACATGGGTTCGACATTGATGATAAGTTCAATAAAATTAAGCATTTTATTTCTAGTTCACGAATGAAATATTTACAAATAGCAATGTTGGCTAAAAAAATATTAATATTTATTGTTTTTACTTCATAATTAGTGAATAATATTTAAAAGTATTGGCTAGAAATATAGTGATAAACTGTTAGACTAAAGATATCAGACTATTGACTAAAAATATTAGCCAACATAAATTAAAATTGTTGGTTCTTAATTTTTTTATTTACATCAATTTGTTTTTTCTTTAAAAAATCCTCATAATGAGAATATAGAGGAATCGAACTCTTCTCACTTTTTTTTTTTTAAGAATATGTTCCTAACTTTTTTTTTTTTTGAGTGTTCAAACTTCTTGTGTGCTTATGAGTTTTGACTCCTAGTGGCTCTAGTTAAAAAAAGAAATGAAATTAGATTCCATTAGGCCCTGCATGAAGTGGAAGGAGCAAATGGGTATAACAGCGTGTATTTGTGTTCCACCAATCAATACTCACATGGTCACAGTTGTGCCAAAGGTTCTTGACCAGAAAGCTGCATATCACTCTATGTAATACTTATTGGACTAAACCTGCGTATAAGAAATATTTGTTATTTAAATGTCTAAAATTATGTTTAACCAAGTTTAATAAAAAATAGTACGCGTATATATCACGGCTACTCTATTTCCACATTTTTTCACTATAGAAATTTTTGTTGAAGAGTATAAAAATTTATTGACATAGCACAAAATTTTTTACACATAGCACAAATTTATCGATATAGCATAAAAAATTTTATACATAATATAAAAATTTTTATCTATAACATTAAAATTTTTACACATAGTACATAAGTTTTTGTTACGAATATTTTATTAATTAAATGAGTCAATTGTGGCCATTTAAAATTTTCTGTGCTTTACATCAAAATTTTTATGCCGTATGTATTTTGTTGGTTGGGTATCAATGATGCATCCTTAAAAAAATCATCTCGACTCTCAATATTCATAATTCCTTCTTACAAATATACCAGAAGTTCATACTATAGCACTTAAAATCAAAGAGTCACCTAGAAGCAAGGGCACCATTAAAATACAAGGTAGTTGACCAATAGGTTCCAAACAGCCTCAACAGTCTCAACTTGGAAAAGATTAATAATGTGAGTAAGAGGAAGATTGGATGACTACTTTCCAAACAAAGTGTCGATACTGCGAGCTACTAATAAGGAAGTAGAACCATAGCAGCAGGGACACGACACCTAGTCGCGGCAAGTTGAGCTTGCAGAATTTGGAGTTTGTTTAGCCACGCCATCCAATCACATAAATAATACCCAAATAGGGGGATACCAAAACAAATACAAAAGGTAAGAGAAAAATTTGCCAGAAGATACGTAAATAACAACCGTAAAAGAAACAAATATAAATACACCTCCTGATTATGTTATCTGAACATATTTTAAAAGGAAAAATATGAGGAGCTAATGGAATATTTATACAATGTATACAATGGAGATTTAGGGAGTATTAGAGATATAATCATTAGTGTTACCCTTTCCCATCAAGTGAACTTTTTGGGATGAGTGGTATCATGACATGGTATTAGAGTGTTAGATCCGAAATGTCAAGAGTTCGATTCTTGGTGAACCCCAAAATCAATTTAATCTTTTGGGAAGATGTTTATTATCCTTAGTACTCGAATGGTTATTCTAGATAGTAGGAGGATGTTCATTTTGTAACTCAATAACCAATTGTACACATTGTACAAATAATCCATTGTCTCCCTAGTGAGATCCATTTTAAAAAGGTACGAATCATCTCACAGGAAGAGCATCATGAACCAATTTTTTTAATTCCAATTCAATTCTTTTGGGATAACCTTCCCTATAATAACCTAAATTTTCAGTAACGGACTTCTCGAGTTTCAAACTTTAGAAAAATTGTAAAATTCGAGATTACACGAATAGACTCCATTTGACGAACCGATTTCAAATATGCAGTAATTATCTCTTTAATGATATTTTATTTATTAATAAATATTTGATGAGTCACCTTATAACTCCCACGACCTTACCACATTCAGCCACCTCCTGCACGCTTGATTTTTCTCTCTTCATATATGACTCGAGAGCCACTTCTTGCTTTCCATCAAGTTTTCATACGTAACTTGAAAAAGAAAAATAAGAGAGAAAAGCTGAAATTCTATTGTCGTCAAACTTCCGAAGTTCAGTTCTTTTATTCTAAAACCCCAACGAAGATTTTAAATTGATTAAAGTGTTCGTTTCTTTTTCCTCTTCATAATCATATCCGATTTCGTAAGGTGAGAAACTTCTTCCTGAGCTCATGAATGAAGATTTGGTTATTATATATATTATGATTTATAAGCTATTTTTTATCGAAAATTATGAAGGAAAGCGAGCTAGACAACGTCAAGAGGAAATCAATTTTGTAAGCTAACATCAAGAGGTAAAGTTAGGTAAATTAACATGAATGAGTTGTGTTTTTTATGCTTGATTGATTATTGAACGTTTGATATTTAAACTTATGTTTACGAGACGTATTTGTGTTCCCTAAAAGCATAAAATGATTTGGGCGTTGGGGCTCCTCTCCCTAGAAATTGATTTGGGCATTGGGTGCCCCACTGTTGGAGATTTTGGGCATTGGCCGCTAGCCATGCATGCATTTTGGGCACTGGGCACCCATTAATTGAACCCTCGAAGGTGCTGGATGCCAAAAGTTGGTGTTAGGCGCTTGCGACACGTAATGAACTTTTCATGAAGGCATTGGGTTCCAATTGTGGGCGCTAAGCACTATACTTTATGAATAATAAAAAGTGAAATGAGGTTATGAGAATAATAATCGGAGAAATATATTATTAAAGTTATATAGGTAAAAATTTGATTAATTAAAATATTGCGGAGCTAAGGTAATTAACTAAAATGTTGGTAAGGTAAAAGGTGATTAATCAACGCTTATGGATTAAAATATAAGTAACTAAATTTTTGAGATTAAACATAATATGTAAGTGTAATATTTAGAGGTTAAAAGATATAAAAAGAATTTAAGTAAAGATTGAGGTAAATAATGTAACATTTAAAAATATTATGGTAATTAAGGTAAAAGACGAAAAAAGACCATTTAAAACCTAGAATCTAGGGATTTCTTCATAAAATACTTAGAGAAGCATATGAGGAAAGAATTATGTTGAATAAAATGTTAAGAAATAGTATGTTGTAAATAAATGCTAAAAGAGCCTTTGGGCTGAGATATTAACCACAGGAGCTTTCGTGCTGAGATAATAATCGCGAAAGTTTTTAGGCTGAGATAATGATTGCGAGGGCTTCAAGCGTAAGATTGTTATTGAGAGAGCCTTTGGGTTAGGCCGACTTGGGCCACTGTGAGATAATTGTTAAAAGAACCTTCGGGTTGGATTTGAGAGAGAGCCTTTGGGCTGGACCGACTTGAATCACTATATAGTGGGGACGCCTAGCAACTAAGAATTCCTTTCTAAACCTTTACCTGCTTAAGAGAGTAGAGCTGCCAATGAGGGAAGATGAGATGTTGTAACATGCATAGTTATGGAAAGCCATATCCGGGATTGGCGTCAGGTAATATTGGCAGTGGGTAAGCAACCGACACATGAGCTCAAGACCTGCACTAGGATCAAATGTGCATCATACTTGTTTGCCGCATATTTTTTTGATATACATTCTGTATGTGTGTGATTTTTATTATTATATTTTATTTTTTGTATTCTCTGTTTTCTTACTATTTTTCTATATTCTCTGTTTTCTACTATTTCCTATATTTTATGTTCAAGTACTGTTATTTAGTAATAATATAAAAATAATAAACTTAACTAACAACCCAGCCTTACTAAGACCCGCCAAGTTATTACCCCTTTTATTCCTTCAGATGGAGCACCGATGAATTAGTAATGTTGTATAAACGTGCAGAAGAGTGATGGATGATATCTTGTATTTTGATGGCATCAGCTTGGCTCAAGATTTTGAAGACCTAAAGTGTTATTTCCTCACTTTTGTAATCTAGAGGGGTTAGGAGATATCATATGTGTATATATGTATAAATAGTTAATAGCTAACTACTCCAAGAGATTCCATAACTAGTAATGTTGATCAACATGTCATGTAAATATGTGTAAGTTCTAGTACTACTTTATCTGTTATTACCCTTATCTATGAATGTTTCTGCTTATCAAACTGAACGCGTTTTCAAAAATAATTAGCCCGCAAAATAACTACGTTTAACAGTGAATCAGGCTCCTATAATAAATACTAGTTAAAGTTAAGGAAAGCAAGTTAGTAATGCTTATCCTCTAGTGTGATCATGGCATGCTAGAAGTTGGGTCGTTACATTCCTAACCTTATAGTTAGCCATGTCAGCAAACCATGGCGTCACTTGCATTCCTCTCTAGGATTAGGTACTGTGTCACTTGAAAAAGTATTTGTTGACTTATCTGCTAATTTCTTAGCAATTTGTACCACTTGCACCTCTAAATTTTTTATAGAAGCTTTGTGATTCTTGAAGTTTGTGTGTGTTTCTTGCATGAAGCTAGAAGTCTGTTGAACAAATATGGAGGTTGATTGAGATCATTTTTCCATGGCAATCTCAAGAGATGAAGATTTTTGAGGATTATGTGATTGAATAGGAGGTACTTGCTGTTGGTATAGAGCATTAAAATTTTTCTGTCCTTGATTTTCCCAATCAAAATTTGAGTGATTCCTTCATCCAGAATTGTATATTTTTGAGAAAGGGTTATTTTGTTGTATTGAAGAATTACCCATATAATTCACTTGCTCAGTGGAAGGTTAGACATCCTTGAATAATTCATATTTTTCATTCTTATGAGCTCCCTCACACAATTCACAGATGATAACTTGTGTCCTGATGGCCAAAACTTGCATTTTCCCATTTGTTTAGTGAGTGAAGTGAGTTGTTAAGACATGACTTTATTTTGTGCTAAGAGTGGGTCCAGTATGTCCAATCCATCACTCTTCTTTTCATTGTTCTTTTGGTTGAGTACTTGTAGTTATTGGATGCTACTATTTCAATCAATTTTAAAACTTTTTCAGGTGTTTTTCTATGTAATGATCCTGCTGTTGATGTATCAATCATGATTCTGGAGGTTTGAGAGACTCTATCATAAAAGGTATGTATTTGTAGCAACTCAAAAAATAAATGATGAGAGAACTTTCTCAGCATCTCATTCTATCTTTTTCAAGCTTCCTAAAGTGACTCTCCATCTTTCTGAGAGAAGGAATTAATATCATTCCTCAACCGGGCCAACTTCTGTGATGTAATTGTCTAGTGTGCGTACGCACGAAGCAGTGTACGTACGCACTAGAGGAAAATTTGTTAGTGTGCACACGCACGAAGCAGTGTGCGTACACACATGTGGAAAAACTCACAAGGATGCGCACGCACATGACAGAATGCGTACGCACAACATGAAGAGCGTTAATGGCAACGTTAGTGTGTTAACGCTAGTAGCAACGCCAGAATGAAGGCAGCGTTAATGGAAACATTAGTATGTTAACGCCAGTATTAATGCCGGCTTGGAAGAAAATTGTGGCGTTAACAATGCTGTTAACGCCAGTACCAACGCCAGTTCTAAGGGCACTCATGCAAGTATAAAAGCGTTAGGGAGCTAACGCCAGCGTTAACGTCAGAAATGGCCTGAATAAATCTTAACTTGCTTCAACTAAGGCCAAGGGCCCACATCCAAGTACTTGAAGACTCATTTGAAGATCAGAGAATAGTATATATAGGGAGAGTTTTGAACTTAGAAGGAGGACGTACTCTAGAGTTTAACTTAGGACTCTTAGTTTTATACACTTTTACATTCTGCAACTTTACATTTGCTTGTATTAAGTTTTGGTTTATTTTCATGCAATTTCAATTTCCTGCAATTGTTCTTAGAGCGATGATTAACTAAATCCCAATCATTGAGGGGAAGAGCTCTATTGTAATTCAAATGAATTAATAAAATTCTTCTTCTTCTCAATCTACTTGTTGTAGCTAAGGGAAAACTTCTGTGTTTAATAGATCTGATCACTACCGGAAGGGGATTTAGATATTCTTGAATCTCTATGTGAGCCTTGGAAGAGGGATCATAGAATTCGGTTTGAAGCTGTTTCCCTCACAACTCTTTTGATCAATAAATTCCTGGTTTGAATTGAGATCCTGAGAGCTTGCGTGGCTTATGGATTAGAGAATTGAACTTAATATTTTCTCATGAACAATTATTGTTTCTCTTCGTTCTGTGTTTGATTTAATTTTAAGATGTATATTCGTTCTTCAATATGGTGAATGGGATGATCCATGACAATCAGCTCCGTTCATCATACTAAGATCACATGCCTGACAACCATCCGTTTCAACTTGGGTTCATGTGAATACGTGGCTGGAAAGCACGAACCGCCAACTTGACTATACATCTCTCAGACGGCTAATCCAAGACTTCGTTGGGGACTTCTCGAGACACCAGTTTAGCTGATTTACAGAGAGATTAGGGTTTCTATGGTAGAGGCTAGAACCCAAAGGAGTAGCATCCTCTGATCCGGAAGATTCGACTTTGTATGTGGCGTTTTGAGTAGGATCACCAAAGAGAATGAACTGCTAGAGCTTCACCCTCCTTCAGATTGGATGACCGTGGCCATACAGTGTTTGATCTAAAGCAGAGGAGATTGATGATCGCGGTTGATACACGGAAACTGTCTCTCAACAATTTCCTTCCGGCAAGTGCACCGGATTGTCGTCAAGTAAAAACTCACAAAAGAGTAAGGTCGAATCCCACAGGGATTGGTAGATCGATCAATTATAATTGGAGAATTTCACTAGTTGAGCTAAATCAGAATTGAATTGGGAATTGCAGAAAGTAAAATTGGCGGGAAATTTAAATTGCAAAAAATTAAAGAAGCTGGAAATTAAATTGCAGGGAATTAAAGTGCAGAAGCTTAAATTGCAAGAAATTAAATGGGAAGGGGTAATTAGCATGAAATTAAAGAGCAGAAAGTAAATAGAATGGGTAGATCAGAGAATGGGGAGTTCATTAGATTTTAGGAGATATTGAATTCTCCGGATCAAATCATTTTCACCTCTTCCTCAATCAATGCATTCATTGACATTGCTTGGCAATCTTAGATGATTGGATCCCAATGTCTTGGCTCACCAATCTCTCTAAGCATGAAAAATTACCAAATGTCTTGATTTAATTGCTCATGGGAAGAGTTGAAGTTCGGTCACTGACTATACCACACAAATTCATAGATCAAAGTGTTGGTAGGATTACATGTCACTATATCCATCCAAACCCCAATCTAATCCAATGTGAGAAAGTAATTCTAGCATGAATTCTTCATTTCTCTCTCAAGGCTCTGAAGAATTCCAATTATGGATAGCTTCTCTCTCAAGACAACTCTCCAATTGAATTAAGACCGAAAGCTTTCTAACAAAAATCAAGAGAAAAGAAAGAAGAAGAAGATGAAAACTACTATTGATCCATTGAATTACAATAGAGCTCCCTAACCCAATGAAAGGGGTTTAGTTGTTCATAGCTCTCAAAATAGAAATTAGAATTGTAAAATACATTCTGAAATTCAAAGTGCAGTAAGTGAAAACTAAAAATGGAAAAAGGTGTAAAAGTCCCCTTTCTAACTTAAATTCTAAGCTATTTATACACTTTTTCCATTGATCCTCAAGCCTTGAATTGGGCTTTTGGCCTTCATAGAATTGGGTTAAAGATGGATCCAATTGGTTGCCCTTAGTGTTGAGAAGAGATCTGTGTGATATTTTGAATCCTGATGCTTCACGTTTGAGTCAACGTTTGAGGATCAACGTTGACTCAAACGCCATTTTAAAATAAACTAGCAAAACCAGAAAGCTTGCTGTCATTAGCGTTTGACTCAACGTTGGAGGGCCAACGTCAGCTAACTCGCGCGTACACCTACCGTGCGCTTCCGCGCAAATGGGCCAAAAAGCTCATCCACGCGTACACATACGGTGTGCGTGCGCGTGGATGCAAGATTTTCATTTTTGTAGTTTAAAACAAGGAAGGGGACGTTGGCCTCAGCGTTGGACCTCCAACGTTGGCACTTTCACGCGTACGCGTACTGTGTGCTTAGGCGTCCATTGCTATTTTTTTTTCATCCGCGCGTACGCGTCACTGGCGCGTACGCGTCGATTCAAAATTTTCCAATCTGAATTGTGGGCTGAGCATCGCGGACGTTGGAGGCTAGCGTTTGATGCAACGGTGGACTCCAACGTTCGGTCTTGGCGCGTACGCGTACCGTGCGCTTCCGCGCAAACAGGTCAAAAATGCTTATTTACGCGTACGCGTGATGCACGCTTCCGCGCGGATATCAAAATTTGCATTTTTACGCGTACGCGTCATAGGCACCTACGCGCCACTCAAAATTCTTTCAGCCCTAGAATTTATCATTTTCTCACAACATTGGGGTTAACGTTGGACCCCCAATGCCACCTCCAACGTGAGCATCAGCCATGTTTACAGTGAAGTGCTCTGTTTCTCTTCCAACGTTTGAGGCAACGTTGGTGGTCCAACTTGGCCACCAACGTTGCTTCCTCTTCATCCTTTCCATGCTCCTTCTTCAACCTTTCTCCATGCCTTCCTTCACCTATCATTAACCAATGAATGCTTCAAAGCTTTGCTAAAATCATGAGAATTTTTATCATTCATAGCATACAAGTAATCATAGCATAAATCATCATGAAATTGCATCAAATTACTCATGGTTGAATGAATATAGGCATACATGAATTTCTACCCAAATGGCTTACTTATAACTCAAGAAAGTGCATAAAACCTATTAAAAACAAAGAAAAAGGCTAGTGAAACTAGCCTAAGATGCCCTGGCATCACAACACCAAACTTAAATCTTGCTTGTCCCTAAGCAAGTATTGAATTATTAGGAAGAAAGAATGAAACAAAAGGGAGTATTGATATCAACAAAGCATTATTTGTAGCTCATGGGGTTTTATGCAGACAATGCAGTAGCTAACTTCTTATTGATCTTTAAGCATAGAATGCCTCCTTCAAGCATCAGTTAACACACTGCCATGACCTCTTATTATTTACTTATCCTTGGTAATTACTTTTCTTCATTTTCTATTCCTATAAACCTTAGCTCAGTGTCATGTGTGTAGCAGTTTCTCAGCTTATTTGCACTCAACACATTATTCACTACAGA
Organism: Arachis ipaensis; assembly: GCF_000816755.2. Lineage (NCBI taxonomy): Eukaryota > Viridiplantae > Streptophyta > Magnoliopsida > Fabales > Fabaceae > Arachis > Arachis ipaensis. Next base: position 58,445,793 of record NC_029786.2, on the reverse strand, counting down.
CACTTGGCTCACAATTCTTCTTAGATCATTGATGCCCAGCACCTCTTTGGGTTACTAAATGTCTTGTAACTAGGTTGCTCTTGATAATGGATTTTCAGTTGATAATCCCGAGTTAGTTAACCCAAGTTACCAAGTGTTAAAACACTCCATAGAACCTAATCATCCAAGCAAATCCTAGTACAGAGGCACCACAGGCATATGTCCTAAAGTCTAAGCTATTGGTGTCTAGCTTTATTCTTTTCTTTCTTTTGTTTTTGCTGCCACTTTTGAATTTTCTTTTTCTTTCTTTTTGTTTGTTTCTCTTTCAACCAAGGACTTTTATTTGCTAAGATTCATAGACAGCATGCTAATTTTCAATTAGAAAGAGAACAATCTATCCTTTCTTCATTATAAGTGAGCTACTACACAATCAAAGATATATACCACCACTTACTGTTATTTTACTACCTGCTAAAAAAGAACTACTCCACTTCTTGTTCAAATCTTTTATTTAATTGGAAAGACTCAGGGGGCAAGACAAGCATTTAACAAGTGAAAGTGAAAGAACACACATTTAGGCTAGCATACTTATTGCAAGATTAAACACACAGGATGCAAAACAACTTAAACTAAAAGCTACCATCAACTAAAAACAAACATGTTCTTTCTTTATTGAATGTGATAGACACGGAGAAGGTCCACCTTTCATTTTTTATCCTGTTTGTCTTTCTTCTTCTTTTCGCTTGCTTGCTTACTAGTTTCTCCCGCCTTTTCCCTTTAGCTTTTGACAGAATCCAGCTTTCTTCATTGTCTCTTCCACTCTGTTTTTAAGGCGTATTGCTCTGTCTATTTCTCTGTCACTCCTTCCCTTGAAGTATTCATCATAAATTGGAAATTCTGGGTCCATGCTATGTAGATGTTCGGCAATGTAGTTGAGCTTGACTTGACTATTTATGTTATAGTCAGCTTGAACTCCATATCTTGCATCCTGAAGGGTCGTGAACTCATTGAAGGCTCTCATGTTCTCAACTTGAAGCTGGGCCAGCTGGTTGAAATATTCTTGAGACTTTGAAGCTTGTTCCCTTTGCATAACCAAGGATCTTGACTCATAGTCTCTCTGTTGACTCATCATCCTCAACTGAAGCTCCTCTTGTCTTTGTTGAGCGCTCATGTACTGTGAGTGGAATTCTTCCTACTTCTCTTGAATTCTCATGTACTGTTCTGATAGCCTTTCAATTGCTTCTTGCATTTGCCCCATGTCCATGTTATTTTGTGGTTGGAATGGTTGTTCCTCTTCTTGTTCTTCTTGTTGCTCTTCTCTTTATTGTGGTTCTTCTCTCCTTCTCCTCCTTTATGGTCTTCGACTTTGCTGTGCCTCTGTGACACTCATCATCCTTTCGAGGGTCATAGGCATGCCGGGATGCAGCCATGTTGGGTTTGCATCCTCCAGTGGAACACTGGCCTTCATGCATAACCGCATTATAGTGCTAGGGTAGTATAACTAGGATTCTGCAACATTCTTATCTGAGATCTTTTGAATGTCCTTTGTAATGATCTCATGAACCTTTACCTCTCCTCCCACTATTATGCAATGTAGCATGACAACTCTTTGCTTGTTAACTTTCGAGGTGTTCACTGTCCCCAAAATTGATCTCTTTATAAGTTCATACCAACATTTTGCCTCTGGAGTTAGATCTTCTCTTCTCAGGTACTTTGGCCCTCCTTTATTGTCTCTCTCCCAGTCAGTATTTACCACACAGATATCACTGTAAATTTCATCATAATCGGGGTTTCTGTTCACTCTTTGTTGGTATCCTAGCTCGTCAAAATGTACTTACCTTAGTCCTAAGACCTTCATAATAGCCTTCGGGCTAAAGTCTACTTCTACACCCCGTACAAAACTCTTGTAGGTTGGTGCTTCAGTCATATCTATCCTTGTAGCATTAGCATAGAAATCCCTTATGATGTTAGCATTAATCCTGGTGATTGGTGAGGTCAGCTCTTCCCACTTTCTCTTTCTGATCTTGGCTTTTATTTCTAGGCATCCCTCCTCGGGCAACAGGAAAGGAATTTCTGGATATATCCTTTTATCATTCATCCACCCAAGTTGCATTTGGTGGAACCATGATCTGAATTTCCATTGATCATAGTCATTTTCAGCTCCCTCAGTGACTGGTTCCTTTCCTCTCTTTCTTTTAGAGCTTGAAGAAGAAGCCATGCTTCTCTTGATGGTTGACCGAGTTGAGGTTAAAGGTTGATAAAGAAGGTTGGTTGGTGTGATGCACTGTCGGAGGAAAAGTGTTTGAAGTTAAGGTAGTGTTATGGAAGCAAGTGAACAAGGGTGTTTTGTTGCACAAGGAGCACGGTTTCTAGGTTTTGGTTTTACAGAACACAAGAGTTGAATATCATGAGTACAGGAAGTGTGAAATTTTAGTTCACATGCACGGTTCAAGTGAGACTTTTTATAGTAAGCTTTAATGAAGATTGGATGGCTAGGATTCCTTAGGCAAATTTATAGATCAAGGGTTTGCATGTAAAATTGAATAAAGATAAAAATTGCCTCTTCATGAAGCATATCTCTTCGGTCTTCTTAGTGGTTCTTCCAAGGAAGTGCAGATTCACTCTTCAAGCCATGTGATCCACTTTTGTCTTCATGCTAGCCTACCCTTCTTTGTCTTGTCCCTTTCATTAAATAGTGCTCTGCTCACCTAACCATCACAACAAGACACAAGGAATGATTACTAATGGGTGGTAGCAAAAGAACAATTCATATTTAAAACTAAAACCTTGACTATCATTCCTCATGCTTGTTTAACCAACCGTGACTCTCTTTGGTGTCACCATATATATAGTATTGGAGGACACCAAACTTGGTGTTTGGTCATACGGTTCAAAGTGTCACTTTTTGGTTAAACTATCATGAGAAAAACTTTATTTTGCTATGAACTAAAAATTATAACCATGGTTGCACTCTTATGACTTTCAACACTCAAGAAAACCTTGACTCTCATGACTTGTTTTTGCAATATATAGAACACCAAACTTAATGTTTGGCTATATATTCCAAGAAACAAATGTCAAACTGGCACTATGATCCTTATTTTTGAAAGGAATCTTAGTGTGCCTGTAGGCACACCAAACTTAGAATTAGATCATATGCTTCTCAATGTCATGATAATTTATCAAAATTGTCTACACAAGCTCGAATTCATGTTAGAGCAACAATTATTATCCATACTGAAACATTAAAATCAAAGAAGGTAAATCATGGGTTGTCTCCCATGGAGCGCTTCTTTAGCGTCACTAGCTTGACGGTTGGTTTACTGCTATGGTGGACTGTAATATTTGAGGTCATTTCCTCTAACTGTAAAGCTTTCTCCACTTGATTCCTTGATGATTTCTAAGTGCTCCAGGGAAAGGATTTTTCTGATAGTGAACACTTGAGGTAACTGAGATGGAATGGTGGGAAGATGGGGTGGGATTGTTGGATGATGGATTGATATCACCTTGTCTCCAGGGGAGAAACCTTCTGTAGGAACCTTCTTGTTTCTCCATCCCCTTGGTGGTCTCTTCACAACTCTTTTCTCTTTTTCCAGTAGTGCCCCATTGACTCTTGTTGTGTCAGGAAGTTCCTTGTTAGCTGTTTCTCTCAACTCTTGTGGCTTTAGCTCTTCCTTGAACTCATTTGGTTGCTTCTTCTCTTAAGCTACTTGTTTATCCATCAAGGTAAGCTTCAACTGCTGACTCTGTGGTTCATTGCTGTTCTCTTTCAGGGGACTCTCAATGTATTCTTGCTTCAATTCCTTGTTCTTTTGTTCAGGTTCATGCAAGGGCTTGAAGGCCTAAAAAGTGAGCTGCTCATCATGTATTCTCAGTATCAACTCTCCCTGTTCTACATTAATGAGTGCTCGACCAGTAGCTAGAAATGGTCTCCCCAGAATAATGGGATGGAGGTAACTTTCCTCCATGTCCAGAACAACAAAGTCAGTGGGGAGGAAGTAGTTTCCTACTTTTACCAACACATTTTCCACCACTCCTTCAGCCTGCTTCTGAGTTTTATCAGCCAATTGTATGATTACATCCGTGGACCTCAGCTCGTTGATTTGCAACTTCTTCATAAGAGAAAGAGACATCACATTTATGCTCGCTCCTAGATCACAAAATCCTCTGTCAATTTTTGTTTCTCCTATGACACAGGGAATATGAAAGTGACGGGTGCCCAAATGCACAGGTTTGGATTTTCACACTAAAGGTAGAATTTGTCCATTGTAAGTATAGTCTAAACCCAACAATTGAGCATCAATCAAATAATAAAATCAAAACAAATAACCGAGAGTAGTTAAACCTTGGGTCGTTCTCCCTAGGAATGCAAATGAAATGTTTTCTCTTTCGGTTGTGAGGAAAAAGGGTTTTCAAGCAAGAAATGAAAGATTAAAAGAACTAAGCAATAAAAGAACTAAACAATGATCAAAATTGGAAATTGATGCAAGCAAAGGTAAAAAGGATCAAAACTAGTGAAAATGCAATTGAAGAGCCTTGACTTGGGAGTGAGGATCTAAGGAATCCTATCATTGCCATAACCACAACTATGGTAATTATCATGAGTCAATCTCGCCTAGTCAACCCCAACCATCGAGGAGTAAGTCAAGCAAGCATAATTGACCTTAATCCATAAGTCCTAACTAACTTACCAAACTAGTTGATAAAAGGCTAGCGTCAATGGAAACAAGAGTCAACTAACTACCCAAGAATTACCACTAAATGTCGGACATTATGACTCTAGTATCTTAGGAACTCAAACCACAAGCCAAGGTTGGAAAATTTATTCAAAATCTAGAGTTGGCATTTTCACAAACACCTTGTGTGCATAAAAGTGAAGCATGAGAAATTGTAAGGGAACTTGGAAAACTATAACTAACTATCAACAAAACCAAACATAAACAAGCAAGCAAACATAAAGGAAGCATGAAATGTAAAATTCATCAATCAAAATTCCAAGAAACACAAAATTACAATATGAACAAAGTAACTTGAACCAAGAGAAATTGCAAGTAAAAGTGCTTGAATTAAAGAGGAAATTGAGAGTACTTACAATTGATGAATTAAAATGGAAATCAAAACTTGCTATAAAATGCTACAGTAAAAGTTGATAAATCCTAGGAGAGCTATCTACTCTACACTACTCCTACTCCTAATTACTATGAAAACTATGTAAAAATTGCTCTAATGCTCCCCCCATGTGCTTTCCTTGATAGGTGTTGAAGTCTCCTTTATATAGCACTCCAAAATAGCATTTCAGCCATCCAAAATGGGCCAAGAGGCCTCAGAAATCGCAAAGCACGTGCATCTTTAATGAATTCACGTGCAGGGACCTGTGCGGACGCACAAATGTGTGCATTTTGTGCGTCCGCACACGCGGCTGAAAATCGACCTGTGCGTACGCACAGGTGTGTGTGTGTACGCACACATGGAAATTCTTGTATGTGCGCGCGCACGCAAGGCTGTGCGCATGCACACTTTGCTGTGTGTGCTTTTCCTTGTTTTCTTCAACTTCATGAGAGCTCCTAGGTACGAGCAACTTGCTCTTCCCTAGTGTCTTCATCCTCATCAGAGGATGAGTAATCATCAAAACTCATGTACTCCAGAAGTGCATGCAAAGGAACCTCTATGGTCTCTATATGAGCCTTAGCTTCCTTTAATTCTTGGATAGAGGTTTCTTGAGTGGAAATTGAGTACTCAGAGGGTGTGCCTTTGCTAGTGTTTAACGCCAGCTCTGATGGCTATTTAGGCATTAAACGCAAATGTTGTGCACCCTTACTGGCATTAAACACCAGTTCCCTTACCATTTTGGGCGTTGAACGCCCAGCAGGGGTATCCACGCCAGCTTTCCTGTCTAGTTAGGTGTTGAACACCCAGTGAGGGGTTCCTCACTGGCGTTCAGCGCTAGAGTTCCTGCCTGTTTGGGCGTTGAACGCCCAGCCAGTGCTCCCTGGCTGGCATTCAACGCCAGCTCTACTGCCAGGATGGGAGTTGAACGCCCAGTGAGGGGTTCCTCGCTGGCGTTCAGCGCTAGGCTTGCTGCCATTCTGGGCATTGAACGCCTAGTGAGATCTTTCTCACTGGCGTTCAGTGCCTTTCCAGTCTCTCCAGATTCGGCCTCTTCCTCAGTGGTTATGGCCTTACACTCTTCTCTTGGATTCACCTCAGTGTTACTAGGAAGAGTGTCAGGAGGAGTCTCAGGGATCCTCTTGCTCAGTTGACCCATTTGTACCTCCAAATTTCTAATGGAGGACCTTATTTCATTCATAAAACTATGAGTGGTCTTAGAGAGGCTAGAGACTAGAGTGACTAAGTCAGAGAGGCTCTGCTTAGGGGTCTTCATATTCCCTTGAGAATATGGGAATGGTGGTCTATTGTTGAACCTATTCTGGTTCCTTCCACCTTGATTATTATTGAAACCTTGCTGAGGTTTCTGTTGATCCTTTTATGAAAAGTTAGGATGATTCCTCCATGAAGAGTTGTAGGTGTTTCCATAGGGTTCTCTCATGTAATTCACCTCCTCCATGGTGGGTTGATCAGGATCATAAGCATCTACATCAGGAGATACTTCTTGGGTACTGCCAGCTGCAGTTTGCATTCCAGTTAAAAGCCGAGAGATCATATTGACCTGTGATAAACCCATATTTCATGAGTTCTTTTGTGCTTAATTAGAGTGATTTATTCAACTCTTCACCTACTTATTCACATTAATTGTATGGTTTTACTTTCCCTTCCTTATTATGTCATATTGTGAAAAACATGTTTCCTAAGCTTTAAAATCAATTAATTTAATTACCTTTATTTCCATTCGATACCGTGATTAGTGTGTTGAGTAGTTTCAGATTTTCTAAGGCAGAATGACTTAAAGGATGAAAAAGGAAACATACTAAAATGGAAGGAGGAGGCAAAACGGAGCTTTAAGGAAACTGGTATCCACGCGATCGCATGGATGACGCGATCGCGTGCCAAGCACGAATCAGAAGCGATGCGGCCGCATGACTGACGCGACCGCGTGCCTTAAGCAGAACGCACATGACGCGGTCGCATGACTGACGCGACCGCGTGACAAGGAAAAGCTCCAAATGACGCGATCGCGTGACCCACGCGGACGCGTGACAGAGGCCACGTATCAGAATTTACAGAATACGCCCCCAATAAATTCTGAAGCCCTTTTTGGCCCAGATCCAAGTACAGACAGCATAGACCAGAGGTTATAAAGTGTGGGAATGCATCCATTCAAATTCAAAGGTCAATTCAATTAGTCCCTTGACTTTCCTTGCCCTGGTACAGGTTGACCAAGTGGAATTAAGATACAACTTTCATTATAGTTGAGAGGGATAGCCAAGTTGGACTTCTAATTTCCCTTATCTTGCCAAAAGTTGTTTTACAGTTATTATTTATTTTTTTATTGCCATTTAATTCACTCGTCATTTAAATTACTTGCTTCTCACCTTCTAAACCTCGATTACAACCTTTATAACCAATAATAAGAACATACTTCCTCGCAGTTCCTTGAGAAGATGACCCGAGGTTTGAATACTCGGTTAACAATTTTTAAGGGGTTTGTTACTTGTGACAACCAAAACGTTTGTATGAAAGGACTTTTGAAGGTTTAGAAACTATACTTGCAACGAGGATTTATCTGCAATTTTCTAGACCACGCAAAAGTTCTCTCATCAAAATGGCGCCGTTGCCGGGGAACTGCTAATGTATGCCTTATTATTGGTTATTGTAAATATTTTTCTTTTGCTTGTTTATTTATTTTTGTCTTTCCTTTTTATCTTTATTTGCTATTATGAACTCTCACCCCTCTCGCTTTGAGTTTGGTTCTAATATTGTTAAAGGAAATAGAAGTTACAGCAGTAATGTGCATCAAGGTCAGACCAATTAAGGATGGATGGAACCAAGAGGATCTAATCAACCCTTTTGGCAGCAACACCCTCCGAGATATCCTGGACAAAGACCATTCTACCGTGCATACCCAGCTGAAAGACATGGTGGACAACCTTGTAACTACCAACAAGCCCCACCCCATGTATATGAACCATCCTTTCAACATAACCTCAAACCACCACACTCACAAGCTTCTCTTAACCATTCGCCATCATATGATCCTTCCTTACCCCAATACTAATCCAATCGTTCCCAATCATCACCACTTTCCTTTGTATCATGTCCAAGTCTGGCAAACCGCGAAGCAGAGGATCGCCTAAAAGAAACAGTAATTAAATTTCAAACAACCATTCAACAACTGGAGCAAGCACTAATTCAATGGGCCACTAGACGCTCAAATATACAAGGATCAACCACAGCTCCATGTGGACAGCCCGAAGAAGAGCGTAGCATGAAAGAAATACTAGAGACTCCAGTGGACAAGACAGAGAATGAATTCATACTAGAACAAGTGGAAGAAGCTGTCATTGTTCAAGAAGAAGAATTGGTTGAAGATCTAGGAGATGCTGAACTTCCTTGGGAATCCAGAATTGAGGAAAACCCCGTCCAAAATGCTACAGTTGATGCTAAGGAGGATACCCTACAATCTCCAAGGCAAATCGTTTATGAAGAATCAGACGGAATAATCCAAGAAGCAATTTTCCTTGATGATGATAGTCACAAGTCTAGTTCTCCTAGTGATGAACTTGCGTCCGCAAGTGAATTCTCTGAGAGCGAAGGATTTTCCCCAAGTGAATATGAAGATGATGCGGAGGTAGATTTCTCTCAACCTCCAATCTATGACTCGAGTGATGAGGAAGACATAGAGGACTTTGACCAGGATACAGATACTATTGAAGATCTTTGCAAGGAAATGGAATAATTCACAGAAGAGCACAAGGAAATAGAACTTGCAGAACCACCAAAAACACCAATTCCAAGGCCATTACCACCTAATACAAGCTTCAAGTGGGTACAATCCTTAACTTATAGCTTTACTTATTCACTTGAATATGGTTTGCTTGAAATAGAAGGCCAACTTAGAGCTCTCTGCGGCTTTAAGAGTAAGAGGGAATTGGCTCGTACTCAGAACTGGTGCACCAGGTTCAATAAGGTTCCGCACTTCACCTTGAAGTACACGGATTGGTATCATGCTCAATTGCATGGATCACGGAGAACGTTTGGTCACCACGGTGAGATTCTACTTTTTAAACCGCCCGGATGGAGACATGTAGACCAAGACGGAGGCGGACTTAAACGCAAGGCTTGGAATCCTGAGGTTTATTCTGACATTTGTTACCCCAGGAGCCTAAAAATTTGTTTGAAGCTGCTCAGAAGCTTCACATGCTTAGTTTGGGACCCCGGAGGCTATTGGCATTCCAAGCACTGGTGGAGATTTTTGGACGAATTTAAACATAAACCACCATAACAGGATACTCCTCCAATGTCCAACTTAAGGACTTTAACTAAAAGTGCTAGGTGGGAGACAACCCAACATGGTATGGTTGCTTCTTTTTCAATTTATTTCTTGTTAATTGCTTTCATTTTTCCTTTTTCATTTTAATTTATTAAACCTGGAATCATGCATAAGCATTCATGATAGTCATTGCATTCTGTATTTTTCATGCATATAAAAAAAAGGGTGCACGATGTGACCGCATGCCCCATGCGATCGCGTCATATCGCGAAAAATACCACCCATGCGACCGCGTGACCCACGTGGCCGCGTGATATATATATCGGCGTAAGGATCCAACGAACAGAAAGTTAGGCTGGAATCGTGCGTCCCTTGTGCGTTTCGCACAAATTGGCCCACGCGATCGCATGCCCCATGCGATCGCGTCACTTGCACAATGTCAATCCCACGCGACCGCGTGAGCGACGCGATCGCGTCGCATGGATTGCATATCACCCCAAAAAGGAGACAGAGAGTTGCGCTGAAACAGCGCTGGAGTCGTGCGTTTAGCACAAATTCCAGCGACGTGATCGCGCGACCCATGCGATCGCGTCGCCCCTCTTTCCCCCCCTCATGCGATCGCGTGACCCATGCGATCGCATCACCCCCATTTTCATCCCAACCACGTGACCGCGTGACCCACGCGGCCGCGTGGATTCGAAAATATAACCCCCCAGCCCGTGAACCCTATCAGTCGCGCAACCCCCCTTCACCCCCAACCCTCTTCTCCTTCTCTCTTCTTCTTCCCCCAGCCACCGCCGGCCAGCCACCACACCACCACCCCAACGCCGCCGCCGCCCAGACGCCGCCGCCGTACCATCCCCTCCCCTTCTCTCTTCTTCCTTCTTCCTCTCTCCTCCCCTTTCCACCACAGCCACCTCCGCGAGCACCGCCCAGCCACCGCCGGCCATCCAGCCGCGCCCCCTCTCCGCCACCCACCCCCTTCAGCCAGCAACAACCACCGCCCTCCCTTCCCCTATCCTCTCCCTCTCTCACTAACCCTAATACCTCCCTCCGCCACTGCCCCCTCAGCCGCCACCGCGATGCCGTGCACCACCACCGCGCCGGACGCCGCCGCAGCCACCTTCTTCCCTGTTCTACCCCTTCCGCTTACCAGGTTCCGCAACCCGCAACCCTTTTTATCCGTTCGTCACTTTTCTATTTTTTTTATTCCGTTTATGTTCATGATTAGGATAGCTAGACTTGCATGTTGTAGTAGATTTTTAGGTTGTTAGGTAGCTTAGGCTGTGGTTAGTGGATCTAGGTTTGTTTACTTGCACTGTTCTTACTTCTGTTTTATCCTATGTGCAAAAATCTGTTGCTGCTATAATCATGATTCATATACTGCTTTCTTGTATGTTGCTGCTGTTTACATTGAATTTTTATGTTTATTTTATATCTATGTACATGCAGCTTGATTTTTTAATTCATATGAACTGATATGATTGCTGTTTATTTTCCGAGACAATCCAATTTTAGCCGGAATGCTGCCCAAATTTTTTGAAAATTGTTTTCATTCTTGTTTTGGTTTGGCAACTCTGTTTTACTCTGCTTCCCCCAAACCATTTCATGAATGCTATGGCAGACTCTCTTATCCTCTTTGATTTCCTGGTTCATAACCTGCATTTGTGATTCACTGATTCCAATTTCTGATTTCTTTATTTCTATTCGAATCAGCATCACCCTATTTTCTTTATTCGATTATGAGTACTTCTATTCTTACCTGTGAATCCTTGTTATATGGAATTTTTCTATGCCACTTACTTTCCTAACTCACTAATTTTAATTTACTAATTTCTTTTTACCATACTAACCCTCTTGATCTCTTTTCTGATTACTTTTACTTCCTCTAACTTTCTCACTATGACATATTGATTTTTTCTTTTCATTTAACATTAATTCAATCACATTTCAATTACTCATTTTTCTTTTCTATTTCTCCCTTACCGCTTTGAGTTTCCTTTGTTTAAATTTCCTATTTGCTTTCCTATTTTATCCAATTCCTGGTTTTCTGTTTTTCAGGATGTCTGCCTCACAGAGGAAAGGTAAAGGCAAGCGCAAGAGAGGAGATTCCTCCCAGTCCATCATTGCTCTAATGCACGATTCATCATGGCGGGAGAAGAACTTCACACAGCAGAAGAAAGCTAACCAGCTGCTTCCTGCAAATGATCCTATAAAATTTGCAATCCGGTACTGTGAACTGAAGTACCCGGCTTTTGCGAACTCCAGAAATTTATACCTGGAATGTACCTTGAAGATTCTAGAAGCCCTCCAACAGTACACTACTGAGCAAATCAAGCAACGGGGCTGGTTCTTTCTGGAGAGACCACTGACAGAGGTCAATGCATCTTGGGTCCGGAAATTCTATTGCAACTACTACCTTACTACCCTAGATGTAGTGAACCTGAGGGGAAAGCAAATTCTGGTCACTGAGGAGGCCATAGAGACCATTCTCCAGCTCCCAGCCAAGTCCGATCAGCCAGATGGTTTTGCATAGGCTGAGGAGGACATGGGCCAGATGCGGTTTGATTGGGATGCTGTGAAGGCACGGATAGCTCTCGACCCTGCTGTTCCTTGGGAGATGGGTCAGAACACCACTATGCCTAGAGGGATCAAGAGAGTGTACTTGAATGATGAGGCTCGGCTTTGGCATCAGATCTTGAGTAATTTTGTGATGCCGAGTACTCACGAGACTGAGATCCCGGTTACCATGATCACCCTCCTCTGGTGTGTGCTGGAGGGTAAGGACCTGTACTTACCTCGTTTTATCTGGCATTATATGGCCAGGGTCCATGTCCGAGGCACCCTCCCCTTTCCTTATCTAGTTACACGGCTAGGCCGTCAGGCTGATGTGCCTTGGGAGGATGCCGATGAGCGACCACCAGCAGCGGACTGCAGGAAGATCATCCCTCACAACAGGAACTTCCTTGCTTTGGGCTACAGACCACCACCTGCCACTGCTACTGATGATCAGGCGGAGACCCATCAGCAGGCAGCCACAAAGCAAACTGCCCCGCATCAGGAGGTTATGCCCCAGCTTGAGGCTGCAGATCCGGAGATCCCGATCCAGTCAGTCTCCCCTCTACGGCAGCCAGACTCTCAGCCCACCACCGCCACAGAGACCCCAACTACCATCCCTCCCAGTGATGACACTCCTTCACACCCGGCTTGATTGAGCATCGAGGACGATGCTTCATTTTAAGTGTGGGGAGGTCGCCATCTCTGGCGTTTATTTTGGTGAACTACTACATACTTTTTCTTTTATTTTGGATATTTTTCTGTATTTTCCTCTTTTTCTTTTATTGTTATTTTATGAGTACTTATACATTGCTACTTGTGTATTTTACTCTATTTTCTGCATTTTGCAATTTTTTTGTTCATATTTTAGTTATTTAGTTCATTTTAGTTATTTAGTTTAGATTGCAATTCTAACTTATTAGTGGATCAATTAGCATAGTTTACCCTTTTTAGCATAAGATAGTATAGTTTAAATTGAAAAATATAAAAAGAGTAAGCTAGGAACTTGAACATAATAGATTTAAATCCACAAAACTTGTATATAGCATTACATGATGTAGTTAAGCTGACAACATTTCATCAAGGAGCAACATTAAAACTTTAAAAGCCACCCTAAATAATTTTTTTATGAGAATAATGGGAATTTTTAACTAAACCTGCATACAATATATAAATGATATATGATGCTTGAGTTAGAGAACACACAGCCTGTGAGTCTTGAGCTTAAATTGTATGGTTGCATTCAAACCATAATTTCATTTCTGTGTGTTACATTTCTTTTTATTCTGATGTTCTTTCCTTTGCTTTAATCTATATGTCCAGTTATAGAATATAGAATAGATACATACCAAGAGAATGATTGAGGCCATCATTTGATTTTAGCTCACTCACCCCAAATTAGCCTACCTTTTACATCACCCTTGTTAGCCCCCTTGAGCCTTTTAGAACCTCTTTATTCTATTTAGCCAAATTACTAGCCTTAAGCAGAAAAACAAAAGAAAATCCCAAGTGAATCCTTGGTTAGCTTAAGATAGAAAATTATGAAAAGAGTTAAATGTGGGAAACCTTTTGGGAACATGGGTAATAGAAACAAAATGATAGAAAAAGTTAAAAGAATAAAAATAAAATTTGGGAAGCATGCTCATGAGAAAATCTAAGTGATTCAACTACCATGTGTATAAAAAAAAATTTTAAAAAATTTTATTTTTCAGCATCTAAATAAAAGGGGATACAAAAGAAATTCCCTAATGCAAAATAAAAACAATGCACATGGAATAAAAATAAAAAGTAAAAACATGAGCATGTAAACAATAAGTGGGATAATATGGGAGAATAGGTAAAGAAGTTTTATCTTGCTAAAAATATATGTTAAAGTGAGATCTTAGTCTAATTAAGGATTCACTTATTAGCTCACTTAACCCTATACATAAATCCTTACCTTTACCTTGGCCCCATTACAACCTTAATTAAGACCTCATGACTTTTTGGTATGACTATATTCCATAATTGTTGACTGGTTAGATGAAAAACAAAGCTATAGAAATTAAGGATAAAAAGAAAAATAGAGTGAATAAACCCAATAAACACTGAGTGACTAGAGAGTAAACACAAAATTCAGTGAGGGTTCTATAACTCATCAACATATATCTGTGCTTATATTTACTAATTGTTTTGCAAGTTTGTACAATATTTTCTTTCCCATCTCATTTGCTAAAATGCTTTATTATTTAAGGGTTAGCTATATATATATATATATCTCCTTGAGAATGTGAAATAATTTGACTACATGTAGGCTTTATATATGAGTGGATGAATTAGAATTGCATGACTTATTAGGTAGATGCATTTAGCGTAGGTTGCATTTCATAACATTCCATCACTTTAACCATAATTATTTACCTTGGATTTAGCATGAGGACATGCTAGTGTTTAAGTGTGGGGAGGTTGAT
>NC_029786.2:58401613-58431408 GCF_000816755.2 Arachis ipaensis | reverse complement strand
CTAAGTAATCCCAACCTTTTCTTAGGAAATAAATAGGATTCAAAGGTCAATTCAATTAGTCCCTTGACTTTCCTTGCCCTGGTACAGGTTGACCAAGTGGAATTGAGATACAAGTTTCATTATAGTTGAGAGGGATAGCTAAGTTGGACTTCTAATTTCCCTTATCTTGCCAAAAGTTGTTTTACAGTTATTATTTTTTTTATTGCCATTTAATTCACTCGTCATTTAAATTACTTGCTTCTCACCTTCTAAACCCTGATTACAACCTTTATAACCAATAATAAGAACATACTTCCTCGCAGTTCCTTGAGAAGATGACCCGAGGTTTGAATACTCGGTTAACAATTTTTAAGGGGTTTGTTACTTGTGACAACCAAAACGTTTGTATGAAAGGACTTTTGAAGGTTTAGAAACTATACTTGCAACGAGGATTTATCCACATTTTTCTAGACCACGCAAAAGTTCTCTCATCAACCTGCTGGGTCAAGATCTTGTTCTACGCCAATATGGCATTCAGAGTATCAACTTCAAGAAATCCTTTCTTCTGAGGGATCCCATGTTTTACAGGATTCCTCTCAGAGGTGTTCATGAATTGTTTGTTTGCAACCATCTCAATGAGTTCTCTTCCTTCTGCAGGCATTTTCTTCAAGTGGAGTGATCCACCTGCAGAGCTGTCCAATGAGATTTTGGACATCACAGATAGACCATCATAGAACACGCCTATGGTAGACCATTCTGAGAGCATGTCAGGAGGACATCTCCTGATCAATTGCTTGTATCTTTTCCAAGCTTCATAGAGGGATTCACCTTCTCTTTGTCTGAAAGTTTGAACTTCTGCTCTAATTTTGCTCATCCTTTAAGGGGGAAAAAATTTAGCTAGAAAAGCATTAACCAACTTTTCCCAAGAATCTAGACTCTCTTTTGGTGATGTGGATCTTCCATTGAAAGTCCATAGAACTTGCAGTTCTATTGCAGAAGAGAGACTAACTGAGGCTTAAGCTCAAATTTGTTAGCTCTAATGGCAGGTACAGAGATACTTCTGCCATAAAAGTCGGAGGTAGGCTTGGTGAAGTCACCAAGAACCTTTCTTGCATCTGCTTCAGGTTTGGGCATGTCTCCAATTTCTTGTTCAAAATTTTCTAAAAGGTTTCTTCTAGAGTGTTGTGCTTTAGCCTGTTGTAAGCTCCTTCTTAAAGTCCTTCATGTCCAGGATCAAGATTAAAGAGAGGCTCTTTATCCATATTCCTGGTCATAAATAAGAAAAGAAGAAAAGAAAGAAAGGAAGCTTTTATGTATGATTTGAGTATAGAAGGCTCCTAGTGATATGTGAAAAAGAAGTGGAAGATAGAAAAGTGAAGATGGAGGATGAGAGTGGAGAAGAGTTCGAATAAATAGAAGTAAATATGAGAAGAATTAGAAATAGAAAAAACAAATAAGAATTAAAATATTTTTGTTTTTATTTTATTTACTAATTAATTTCGAAAATAAGGTTAATAATTTAAAAAGAATTAAAAACTAGTTAATAAATTTTCAAAAATAGAAGAGAGAGAAGAAGAGGAGAATTTTTGAAAATTCGGAGAGAGAAGAAGTAGTTAGGAATTTTTGAAAAAAAGAGGAAAGAGAAAACAACTAACTAATTCAGAAAAGATTTGAAAACAAGATAAGATAAAAGATTAGAAAAGATTTGAATTTAAAATTTCAAATTTAGAAAAGATAAGAAAAGAAATTAAAAGATTTGAAAAAGATTTGATTTTAAAATTTGAGATTAGAAAAGATAAGATAAGAATTTGAAAAGATTTGAAAAACATTTAAAAGAAAGATAAGATTTGAAATTTGATTTTGAAAAAGATTTAATTTTGAATTTTGAAAATTGAATTTTGAATTTGAAATTTTAAATTTTGAATTGAAATAAGATAAGATTTTGAAAAAGATAAGATTTTTGAAAAGTGTTTTTTTGAAAAGATTTGAATTTTGAAATTTAAAACTAAGATAAGATAAGATAAAAATTTAAAATTAAAATTTGAATTTTTTAAATTACAAATTTCAAAAATAATTTGTAAATAAAGATAGAAAAGATATTTTTTATTTTTGAATTTAATGATGAAAGAGAAAAACAAGTAAAAGACACAAAACTTAAAATTTTTAGATCTAAAGACTCTTAGTGTGCGAAAATTTAAAGAAAAACACCAAGGGACACCAAACTTAAAAATTTTAAGATCAAAACAAAAGGAAAACATAATAACACTTTGAAGATTAACAAGAACACCAAGAACAAGACTCAAAAAATTCAAAGAACACAAGAACATGTAAAAGACACCAAACTTAAAATTTTTGAAAACTGAACACAAAAATTTCAAAAAATTAAAAGAAAGACACAAGAAGACACCAAACTTACAGATTGAAACAAGACTCAAACAAAAAGACACTAATTTTGAAATTTTTTTTGAAGGAAAGACTCAAAATTTCGAAAACTTCAACAAGAACAAAAACAAAAGACTCAAACCAAGAACAAAGATTAAACAAAGAAAAGAAAAAAATTTTTTGAAAAAGTTTTTGATTTTTTTGAAAATAAAGAAGAAGAAAATAAAAATAAAAGACTCAAATAAAATTAAAAACAATACCTGATCTAGGGAACAAGATAATCCGTCAGTTATCCAAACTCGAACAATCCTCGGCAAGGGCGCCAAAAACTTGGTGCAGGAATCCCCACGCTTCGTACAGCTGAACCTGCAAGTGCACTGGGTTGTCCAAGTAATACTTGAGCGAGTCAGGGTCGATCCCACGAGGATTGTGGTTTGAAGCAAGCTATGGTTATCTTGCAGGACTTAGTCTGGCGAATCAGAAGTTGTTGGATTTGTGTGATCTAAACTAGGTTGACATGAAAGGAATAAAAGTGTATAAAATACTTTGTAAATTAAATGGAATCAATAATAGGAAGATGGTTAAGGATTGGAGTTGCTTTGTCTTTTTGAATTAACTATGGTATTACTGTCGTCTTTTCTTGTGAATGATTTCTTCTATGGCAGGCTGTATGTGATCAACGCCATATGGACGCTGATGCCAGGGCATCTTAGGCTAGTTTCACTAGCCTTTTCTTTGTTTTTAATAGGTTTTATGCACTTTCTTGAGTTATAAGTAAGCCATTTGGGTAGAAATTCATGTATTCCTGATGAGAAGAACTTTTGCGTGGTCTAGAAATTTGCTGATAAATCCTCGTTGCAAGTATAGTTTCTAAACCTTCAAAAGTCCTTTCATACAAACGTTTTGGTTGTCACAAGTAACAAAACTCTTGAGTTACTGCTTTCTTAACCAAGACCAAAAGAGGAAAAAGTAAATTTGCTGGAATAAAAATGCCTTCAGATATAAAGCAACAATAACATAAATTAAAGAAAGTAATCATAAACTGAAATACCTCAAATAACATTAATAAGGGAAATTATTATCTAACATGAAGGGTTCATAAACTAAATTGGAAAAATAAATAAAAATAAAGAACCTGGGATTGAGAGTTACTCCTAAAACTAAGAGAAGTCCTAAATCCTATGAGAGAGAGAGGAGAGAACCTCTCTCAAAACTAGATCTAAAACATGGAAAATAACTAAATTGGCGAGCTCCCGCTGAATGGATGCGTTCCCACACTTTATAACCTCTGGTCTATGCCTTCTGGACTTGGATTGGGCCAAAAAGGGCTTCAGAAATCGCTGGAAGCATTTTCTGCAATTTCTGGTGCGTGGCCTCTGTCACGCATCTGCGTGGGTCACGCGGTCGCGTCATTCAGAGCTTTCCTTGTCACGCGGTCGCCTCAGTCATGCAACCACGTTGCTGCTTCTTTGCGCTTGGCATGCGTCCGCGTCGCCCATGCGATCGCGTGGATTCCAGTTTCTTCAGAAGCTCCATTTTGTACTTTCCTTCCATTTTTGTATGTTTCCTTTCCATCCTTTAAGTCATTCCTACCTTAGAAGATCTGAAAACTACTCAACACACTAATCACGGCATTGCATGGAATTAAAGGTGATAAAAATAATTAATTTAAAAGCATAGGAAACATGTTTCTCACATACATCACATAATAAGGAAGGGAAAGTAAAACCATGCAATTAACATGAATAAGCGGGTGAAGGATTGAATAAATCACTCAAACTAAGCACAAAATATATCATAAAATATGGGTTTATCAATGACTATATTCATTCAACCATGAGTAATTTGATGCAATTTCATGATGATTTATGCTATGATTACTTGTATGCTACGAATGATAAGAATTCTCATGATTTTAGCAAAGCTTTGAAGCATTCATTGGTTAATGATAGGTGAAGGAAAGCATGGAGAAAGGTTGAAGAAGGAGCATGAAAAGGATGAAGAGCAAGCAACGTTGGTGGCCAAGTTGGACCACTAACGTTGCCTCAAACGTTGGAAGAGAAACAGAGCACTTCTCTGTAAACATGGCTGATGCTCATGTTGGAGGTGGCGTTGGGGGTCCAAAGTTAACCCCAACGTTGTGAGAAAATGATAAATTCTGGGGCTAAAAGAATTTTGAGTGGCGCGTACGTGCCTATGACGCGTACACGTAAAAATGCAAATTTTGATATCCGAGCGGAAGCGTGCATCATGCGTACGCGTAAATAAGCATTTTTGACCTAGTTGCGCGGAAGCGCACGGTACGCGTATGCGCCAAGACCGAACGTTAGAGTCCAACGTTGCATCAAACGCTAGCCTCCAACATCCGCGATGCTCAGCTTAGAATTCAGATTAGGAAATTTTGAATCGACGCATACGCGCTAGTGATGCGTACGCGCGGATGAAAAAATAGCAATGGACGCCTAAGCGCACAGTACGTGTACGCGTGAAAGTGCCAACGTTGGAGGGAACATTGGAGGTCCAACGCTGAGGCCAACGTCCCCTTCCTTGTTTTAAACTACAAAAATGAAAATCTTGCATCCACGCGCATGCGCACCGTACGCGTACGCGTGGATGAGCTTTTTGGCCCTTTTGCGCGAAGCGCACGATACGCGTACGCGCGGGTTAGTTGACGTTGGCCCTCCAACGTTGAGTCAAACGCCAATGACAGCAAGCTTTCTGGTTTTGCTGGTTTATTTTAAAATGGCGTTTGAGTCAACGTTGCTCCTCAAACGTTGACTCAAACGTGAAGCATCAGGATTCAAAATATCACACAGATCTCTTCTCAACACTAAGGGCAACCAATTGGAGCCATCTTCAACCCAATTCCATGAAGGCCAAAAGCCCAATTCAAGCCTTGAAGATCAATGGAAGAAAGTGTATAAATAGCTTAGAATTTAAGTTAGAAAGGGGACTTTTACACCTTTTTCCATTTTTAGTTTTCACTTACTGCACTTTGAATTTCAGAATGTATTTTACAATTTGAATTTCCATTTGGAGAGCTATGAACAACTAAACCCCTTTCATTGGGTTAGGGAGCTCTATTGTAATTCAATGGATCAATAGTAGTTTTCATCTTCTTCTTCTTTCTTTTCTCTTGATTTTTGTTAGAAAGCTTTCGGTCTTAATTTAATCGGATAGTTGTCTTGAGAGAGAAGCTATCTATAATTGGAATTCTTCGGAGCCTTGAGAGAGGATTGAAGAATTCATGCTAGAATTGCTTTCTCACATTGGATTAGATTGGAGTTTGGATGGATATAGTGACATGTAATCCTACCAACACTTTGATCTATGAATTTGTGTGGTATAGTCAGTGACCGAACTTCAACTCTTCCCATGAGCAATTAAATCAAGAGATTGGATAATTGTTCATGCTTAGAAAGATTGGTGAGCCAAGACATTGGGATCCAATCATCTAAGATTGCCAAGCAATGTCAATGAATGCATTGATTGAGGAAGAGGTGAAATTGATTTGATCCGGAGAATTCAATATCTCCTAAAACCCAATGAACTCCCCATTCTCTGATCTACCCATTCTATTTACTTTCTGCTCTTTAATTTCATGCTAATTACCCTTCCCATTTAATTTTTTGTAATTTAAGCTTCTGCACTTTAATTCCCTGCAATTTAATTTCCAGCTTCTTTAATTTTTTGCAATTTAAGTTTTCCGCCAATTTTACTTTCTGCGATTCCCAATTCAATTATGATTTACCTCAACTAGTGAAATTCTCCAATTATAATTGATCGATCTACCAATCCCTATGGGATTCGACCTCACTCTTTTGTGAGTTTTTATTTGATGACAATCCGGTGCACTTGCCGGAAGGAAATTGTTGAGAGACAGTTTTCGAAGCCCACTGATAGTTTTTCAAGTGACACTGAGATAAATCCAAGAGGGGAAATGAAGAAGGTGAGATGGGAAGAGTGTAAGGCAGTGACTCTTGCAAATGAAGAAATAATGGAAGAAGACACTAGCAAACTAACAGAGCACAGCCAAGGAAACTCCCAGAGCAATATGGAGAAAAAAGAACAAGGAACTGGATCTGTACAAATAAGAGACTCAACAAGAGAGGAAACTTTGAAGCCTTATGTGCCAAAGGCACCATTTCCCCAGAGATTCAAGGGAGGGGAGAAAGAAAAGTCATATTCAAGATTCCTAGACAGATTTGCATCTCTCAGTATCAACATTTCCTACCTCAAAATCCTCAAACAGATGCCTACTTGTATCAAGTGGATGAAGGAGCTACTAGCCAAGAAGAGCAACCTGAAAGGTGGCCAAACAGTGGTGATGAACAAGGAATGCAGTGCTCTCATTCAGAAGGACATACACCTGAAAAGAAAAGATACAGGGAGCTTTCTGATGAGTCCATATTTGACGGTATATTTCAACTCACTTTGAATGAATTTTAGCACATGAACTCACACTTAAGCACCAAAATAGCATACTTTTGTGTTTGATCCCTAATTTGATCTTAAATATGAAAACATACAATTTTGTGCTTTAATAGAGCAATTTAATCCTCACCTTTGTGCCATTCGATGCCGTGATATGGTTTGTGAGTGATTTCAGGCCTTAAAGGCAAGAATGGAAGGATAAAAGTGGAAGAAAGCATGTACAAGGGAGAAAGTTATTTGGTACAATGCCTTTGGAGGAAGAACCTCCATTGCTTTCCAAAGAACTCAATGCTTTGGTACAGCAGAAGCTACCTCAGAAGCTTCCAGATCCTAGACGCTTCCTGATCCCTTGCACCATAGGCACCATGACCTTTGAGAAGGCTCTGTGTGACTTAATGTCAAGTATAAATCTCATGCCACTCTTTGTAATGGAGAAGTTGGGAGTCTTTGAGGTACAAGCTGCAAACATCTTATTAGAGATGGCAAACAAGACAATGAAGAAGCCATATGGCTTAGTAGAGGATGTCTTGGTAAAGGTTGAAGACCACTACATCCCTACAAATTTCATAGTCTTGGATATTGAAGAGAATGAGGATGACTCTGTCATCCTTGGAAGACCTTTCCTAGCCACTGCCAATGCTATCATTAATGTGGCTAACGGAGAACTGACTCTACAACTAGGAGAGGATCACATCTTGTTCAAAATGCCTCATCCCAATTCTCCCTCTAATAAAAAAGAGATAACTGTGCAACACTTAGTGTTCCAATCTTCTCTTTCTGTGCAGAACTTTACAAAGCCCCCAAACATCAATTCTAAGTTTGGTGTTGGGCAGCCATCAACAAGCTCTAAGCACAAAGGTACTAAGAAGAAAGTATCTAAAGGCTGGAGGGTACTTTCTTCTCTTCTTTTATTTTTTTTATTCTCTATGAGTCACTAAACCTTTGTCAAAGGGTTAGGAGCTCTATTTATGTTTCGATGGTTCGTTAATCTAACTTTTCTTTTGTTTTAAAGCATTGCGTGGATCTATTTCATGATTGAGTATTTTGTTCTTCATTATTAAAGGATTATTAGCATCGACAAGGGTGTTAATACCATTTTGGATTTGTTTACTGATTCGACAGATCTAATATTCAAATCATGCTTGAAAACTCTTCCACATGGCTTTCTAAATCGACTAAATATAGTGGATTTAAAGTGTGCGAGACAATACATGATTTTTTATTATCTTAGTTTTGAATACGTGAAATATAATTTGGATTAGGACAATTCTTCAGAATTGTGATTTCCCATAGGATTCAATCAGACAAGACTAGCTTGGATACGTGACATATAATCTGACCTGAGGACTACTTTTGAGTTTTGTGAGAAACCGAATCAGATTTTAAAGTTAACCTCTTTTATTAATTGATCAACCAAGACATTAGTAATTGGTTAATTGAAGAGAAACCGAGGAGCTGAGACATCGAAAATCGGTTAATTAAGATTTATCGTAAACAAATCTTTGCAAGCTTTAGAACTAGGTTAACAAGGTTTGATTTTCTTGAGAACTTAAACATATCCGAACATTAGAGATTCTCCATCACTGATTTCTTACAATTTAATAATTACTGCCTCCAAAGCACTCAGCATTCAAGACTCTAACATTCAATCATTCTAGGGTTTTCAACATTCATCAATTTTAGGTTTTATTGATCTAATTAGTAGTTTAATTCGATATTTGTATGCTTAGTCCTTTAATCCTTGAGGGAATGATATCTACTCAGCATGGTATTAATTGAATGATCTGGTGTACTTGCCGGTATCTGTGAGCTTCACTTTTTGCTCATTAGAAACATAAAGAGGATTGAGATTGTTCACAAGATTCTACCTCTACTCAATCTCAATATTCAATAAAAGCATCAACATATTCTCTACTAAACCCTGCAACCAACAAAAGAAACAAATTAAAATAGGGACCACATAAAAGCAGGGCAAATAAAAAGGAAAAAAGAGGAGGTATGGAAAAGACATCAAAGATGATAATAGTAGTCAGAGAGAGTGAGAGAGAAACAATGAGACAGAGAAGGAGAGAGAGAGAGAGAACTATATTCGAAGCAATGGAGAAATAGTGGGCATCCTCGTCGGAGGTAAAATTGATGCCGAGGAGGGGAGTGGCACCGGCGAGATGGGGTGATCTGATGAAAAACCACGGGAATTCATAAACGAGAAAGGAGAAAAGGACGGGAAAAAGGGAAAGGGGAATTGGTTGGGTTAGGGTTCTTGGATTTTTTTTCATTTAAAATAAAAGGGTATTTTAGTCATTTTATGTATTTCAGTCTCTATTTTTATTTTGAACCAAACAAAATACTGAGTCATAACTCATTTCTATACATTTTACACCAAACACAACACAGAGACATAATTAAGTATCTATCTCTCAGTCTCTATCTTCCAGTCTCTGATGAGGCAAAAATTAATGTGCTCAGATATTGGCAAGTACACTAAATCGCATCAAGTAATATCACGGTGAGTGGGTATCATTCCCACAAGGATTAACGGATTGAGGCAAGTAACATCTAATTGAATCTCTAATTAGATCAATCAAACATTGGCAAGAGGATTATGGATTTTGAAGAAAAGAAAGAGCAGATGAGAAGAGAATTGGGAAAAGGGCTCAGAGAATTAAGAAGTAATCAATAAATGAAAATGTTGAAGGCTACAGAGATGTTTGGTTCTTTGAAAGAATAGTGCTTGTGTTTCCTTACTTTAACTCATACAAAAATCATTTCACAGCAAATCATTTATAATCAAATTCCAATTCCTTAGTAATTTAACTTCTCTTAATTCAGTTAATCATCAATCCCTTGGTCAACTAGTTAAGAGAATAGGTGAAGAACGGTTTCAATTTTAAGCCACACAATATTTAAAAACTATCCCTAGTTGAATTATGTAAAATCCCATATTTTTGAAAATTAAATAATAACTTATTTATGATTTATTTTATTTATTTGAGAATATATTTTCAAAGATTTGTATATTAATTTAATACTTTCTTATTATTGATTTAAAGCTTTAGTGATTAAAAAATAATGAGGATTTTATATGCATTAATTTGAATAATTAGATTTTAAACTTTATTTTATAATTTAAAAGAAATTAATTCGATTATCTCTAATTATTGAATTCGAGTATTTATTTGAAAATAATTTGTAAGTTGATAATTAACTAGTATTTTTATAAATATTAGTGTGGATTAAAATTAGTTTTTTAATTTACTCTATTACCCCTAATTTTATTAAAATTACCAAACTATCCAAAACCCTAATTTATCTTAACCTAACCCTAACACACAACACTCTCACCTCACACACAATGTCGCATACTCCCTCACAACACTCACTCCCCTCAAAGACACACACACACACACAATAGAAGGGAAGAGAGAAGAGGAAGGGTTGTGACCGAAGAAGGAGAAGGGAAGGAGAGAGGGGGAGAAGGAAGGAGACCACACTGGTGCAGATTTTGTCACAAGTACAAACCCCAATGAAAATTAACCGAAGTATTTAGACTCCGGATCGTCTCACAAGGATTTGCAATGAAATGGTCAATTATTGGCTATGAAGAACAAGGGGTTTGATTTATAAGAGGGACAAGAAAAGTAAATCAATCAAGTAATTAAAGAAAGCAAGGTAAAGAACTCTTGGCTAAGACGTAAGTAATTGAGATCACCATCTTTTGTCAACATTCCAACTATTGATAATTACGAGGAACCGAGCTCATTAGGTCTACTCACTAAAGCCTTAAGTACGTAATATCTATCCCTAGGCTTGGAGTACGTCAAATGGCTTCATCAACATCAATCTAAAGTCCCAACCTAGCTATTAATTAACTTAGTAGTAGGCTAGAGTCAATGGTTATCAAATTGATCCCCTAGGGTTCTCAAATCACCAATTCAATGAAGCCCAATGACTCAAGATCACTCAATCTCCTTAGCCTAGGCCAAGGATCAAAAGAACTACTCAAAAACTTTAAGAAATATTCTATCAAACACCTAATGTGCAATAACAGTAAACATCACAAAATGTAAGAATTAAGGAAACCCATAACTAACATAAGCAAGAAATTAACAATAACATTCAAGATCAACATAAAAAAAATATAGAAACATGAAATTGCATTAAAAGGAAATTGGATCCAACAATGTTCATCAATATACAAGAGAGAAAAATGAGAAATTAACACTACAACTAAGAGAATCAAGTAGTAGAAACAACAAATCATAAAGGAAACAAGATGAAAACATGAATTTGAATCAAGATCTACAAGAAATTAACCTAATCCTAACCTAATTCTAGAGAGAAGAGGGAGCATTCTCTCTCTAGAAAACTAACTAAAGGCTCATATTGACTAACTAATTGCTCCCCACTTTCTTAGGCTTCAATTCTGCATGAAATACACTCAGAAACAAGTTGGATTTGGGCCTGGGCAGCTCAGAAATCGCCCCCAGCATTTTGCCTTTAAGTGGGTCACGTGCGAGTATCGACGCATACGCGCCATGTGCGCATTCGCGTCGCTTGGCCATTTTCTCATCCGCGCGTACGTGCCATGTACACGTACGCGTCGCCATGCGACTTCACTTCTATGCGCGCGCCTTGTGCGCGTGCGCGTCCATCGATGCATTCCCAATTTTTGTTTCTTCATGCATTCTCCACTTTGTATGCTTTTCTCTTCATTTCTTTCATCCGATACTTGCCTTATGAACCTGAAATCACTCAACAAACACATCAAGGCATCGGATCGAATTAAAATGAATTAAATTCACCAATTTAAGGGCCTAAAAAGCATGTTTTTACACTTAAGCACAATTTAAGGGAGAATTACAAAACCATGCTATTTCATTGAATAAATGTGGGAAAAGATGATAAAATTCCCTAAAATAAGCACAATATAAACCATAAAATTGGAGTTTATCATTCATCGCCGCCACAGCTGGGTCACCGGGAAGAGGAGCCCAACGCGAAGGGAATAGAGCACAAGGAGAGAGAAGCCATGCGCCATCATTAATGTAGGTCGGGGTCGCCGTCGAACTGCTGTTGGAGGCTGCGCCGCTATGCCTCTGGCCACTGGGAAGCCGCTTTGACGTCGCCATTCCATTGCTGCTGCATTGCCGGACTTTCTGGTCACTGGGTATGGCACTGTTGTCGCTAGAACCACCGCCAGAGTTGCTGTTACTCGGCTCAGTTGTTTCTTCTTAGTTGCAGTAACTTTTTTCATTTCGGAAACTCCTTTAGTCACTGTTCTACTATCTTATGTTGAGGTTTTGTGGCATTATTTCTCATAGGATTGAGTTTTCGTTATTGCATGTCGTGATTAATGTCACTGTTGTTGCTGTGAAAGTGGAATGGAGCTGTGGTTGTGGCTGCCGCTGTTGCGAACTGAGAGAAAAAGAGAGTTTGTCACATAGTTGAGTCGCGATTAAGGTCAGGGCAGTTTTCTTAAACTTATTTTACTTTCAATAATTGTTACAAGTCGATATTAATATAAAAAAAATGTATTTTTTATGATTATATAAGTCTTATGGATTGAATTGAATTATTATGGATGAACAAAATTGCTTACTCGATTGAGTTATTGATTGGTTGAGGTGGCTGGAAATTGTGGTTCTTAATTGAATATGTGGAAGTTGGTTTAAATTGTGATTTACTGGATTGGTTGGTTGAATTCTATATTTTTTTATTCCTTGAGTTGCGTGCTGTTGTTGTGGTAGTAGTTTATTGGAAGTGATTTGAATGATTGAGAGATGTATAGTTTGGTTTGATTGGGACCCTTGAAGGGTGGCAAAGTCTAAATTTTAGAGGAGATGCTGCCAAAATTTTTATAAAAATTGGAGATTTGGCTGAAGTATTATTTAGTAAAGTTTGGATTCAAGAATTATATTATTTAATTTCGATATTAAGAAAAGAAATGAATTGTGTTTTGGAGCCTTTTTCATTAAGAACAGTATTATGTTTTGAGTTCAATTTATTAAAAAAAATTATACCATTTTGAATTCGATTTATCATGAAGAGAATTATGTTTCAAGTTTGATTCATTTGAGAAGAGAATTATATTTTGGGTTTGACTTATTAAGAAAAGAGTTATACTATTTTGGGTTCAATTTATTAAGAAAAGAATTATGTTTCGAGTTTGATTTATTTAAGAAAAAAATTATGTTTTGAGTTCGATTTAATATGAAAAGACTTATATTTGAGTTTGATTAATGAATTAAATTTGGAGGAGTTTTAGTAAATTATAGTACTTGAATTTGATTGGTAAAGAAAGATGATTTTTAGGTCCTTTGGGAAGTTATTAAACTTGAGAATGAGTTTATGTGATCGGATGATGAAAATGAGTTGATATGATTGGATGATGAGAATGAGTTGATATGATTGGGTGGAGAGAATGAGTTTAATTGATATTTGAGCTTTCGAGGTAATATACAAGGATTGTAGTTTTGTCCCGCTTGCTCCCGGTTGGTATTTGAGTTTCTTGGTTGGAGCTGAAGACAGTGGTTTCATTCCACTCATAGAGAGGCAAGTTGAGGATGAATGATTCCCTCTCTTGTGTTTTGAGGGATGTTGGAAAGGTAGTAGGACACTCATCCCCCGATTTATTCCCCCGTATTCTCGTTAATTGTGTTTTGAGGGATGTAGGGATGGTGGTAGGACACTAATCCCCCGATGTTTGAAAGTGGTAGGACACTAACTCCCTCGATGTTTTTCCCCACATTCTCTTTTTTTCTGTAAGGTGGTAGAGCACTAATCTCCCGATCTGTATAGTACGGCCTCACCAGGAGAAGGTGGTAGGACACACTCCCCCGATTATAGACCTTCTGGAGATGCATAATAGAGAGACAATGTCCAGGTTAGCTATCGGATGTCAGGTTCTGACAGTTTAACCGACACATGAGCTCATGGCCAGTAGCACAGGCATACATCATTTGCATTTTTAATGCTAGGTACCACCTAAACAACCAAAATCACAAAATCTACTCATCAATAAAACCTAAAACGTGAAATCTATTAGGGTATAGGAATGGAGTATGGAATTCGAATTCTTACCAAATTTGTTTGGCTAAAATGGCGGCTCAGCGAGAGCTACGCGTGACCATAAACGGCATGCCAATCGGAGCACCGTAGCTCAAGTTATGAGCAAATAAAAAAGAAGATGAATAGTACCCTTTGGGGTTTCTCTCTTCTTCAACTCAGCAACTCTCCCTCTCTTGTTTGGTGTGTTATAAGATTGAAAGACTTCATTTTAAGTGTATTTATATGTTGGGCTTGGGCCCGGTCCAACTGCTTAGTGTTTTTGGTTCATTTGGCCTAACTTTGGGCCAAAATCTTTAGAATTAGCGTCCGATTTTCAATTCTAAATATTTTTCTACAATTTTTATTACTCTTACACAGTACTGGACAGACTTAAGCCGGTACTGCAGTTAATTTACTGGTCTGCATTTTAATGCAATTTTTCGCAGAAAATTACATTTTCCTACTCGAAAAAATTCACTGAATCCAATCTCACCTTCAAATTTTTAAATTAAGATTTCTAAATTTTTGAACCTATTCCAGGTAATTAAATTATTATGTTATTTTAATTAAACGATTAATAACTTTCGGTTCTGAAACCTTAGGTTCTCACCCCCTTAGTTTCTCCCGTTCTACAAATGGGTACCGGCATAATCTTTGTTGAGTCTCTAGCATTTGGATAGGTAAACAGCGGCAGCATCACTAGTGGTCAAATTGACTCCTTTACTTCAGCACAGCATTCTATGTTCCTTTAGCTATCATCGATCCATGACTAGTAGTCTTTGTCCTCGCTTTGTATAGACTTTTAAAGTGCTAGTATATTTTTTAAATACTATATATGTACTATAGAACGGGTCCTAGAGTAGAGTGGTTCTTGTAGAGCCAGAGCTTGTTAACGTAGGCACCAAAATCTATAAATAGTTTTGCGTGGTATAAATAAGCAGTAATGTAACACTCTATCATACAGAGTTTTACGCCTAGGACGTGAATCAGAGGTGGCGAGGCGCTACGACCTCTAAGAGAAAAAAAATACATATATAATATAGTTGAAGAAAATTGTAACTAGGAACCTTGAAAGAGAAGTTAATAAAAAATAAAACTGAAATCGCATCAGTCATGAAAGATACGCATAGATGGATAAGCAAGATCGAAAGGAAGGTTCAAAACATAAACATATGGATCAGAATTCCAAAATACAGATAACAAGCTCCAAGACTCGACTTGCGAAGTTAAGGCCGGCTAGAGTATATATATATAACCCAGAATACATCCCAAAAGACAAAGTAAAAGTACATATTTCTCCAAGTCAACTCTAAGAGAGACAACATGCAATATATACAAGGTGGAGAGTTCTATTGAAATATATATACATAAACAAAATACAACACTAAGTCCCAAAATAGTTCTTCGCTTTTATGAGTCTCCAGAATGCTTAGTGCGGTACCTCCCGACTTGCATATGAAAAACAACAATATATGCATGGAATGAGAACTGGAGGTTCTCAGTATGGTAAAGGTGCCAACGTACATAATGTATAAGGTCCAGGAAAATTTAGAGGCATTCCTAGAACCCCGCTCAGAATTAAACATAAGAATGTATTCTAAACCATAAATTAGGTAAGTTATCTAAGGTGTTCAAGTTCTAAATCCATCTTTAACCTAATACTTCACTTTCTGTTTCCTCCAACCCTCCAAAACACCGGTGGAACTACCCTCAGCGTCACCTCCACCAGCATGAGTGATCTCTCAGTTATAAACACATACAATTCAGACAAAGAAAACACAAATAGATTTAGCAGTTACAGAAGATAGGACAAGTAGCAATTAATTACAGTTAAACAATTAGGCATGCCCAAACAAAGCATACTCTAACAAATCACACAAATACACATGATGCATGTCTGCCCTATGGCCGATGAGTCTCATCTGTCGGTTATAAAGCCAAACCCAACATGTCCGGTAGCTAACCCTAGACAGAACACCAAACACGGAGCAAGATCCACGTACCCGAAGCAGGGGACAACCTCACCCTTGCCTCTTACTCAGGCGGTGTTACAATTCTTGACTCGGAGCAAGCGGTGATAGAACTCAACCCTTGCCTCTTAACTGAAGTCTCGAACTCTAATCCCGAGCAAGTGGATAACACCACTGCATCTTACCTGGTCACATATATCTCATAATCATTCAATTCATTCAATTATCATACTTTAATATCAATCTTCATCATCCTTCACTCAAGTTCAAACATTATCAACCCATCTCTCATTCAATTTGTAATTCATCATTATCATCATTATTTCTTATTTAACATGACCCACACTTCGTTAATTCAGTTATCTGATGCGCATAAACTTGTTATGCTACGATTTAGGAAATTGCACGATTGGCAAAATTCCTTCCGGCAAGTGCACCGGTTATCGTCAAGTAAAAACTCACAATAGAGTGAGGTCGAATCCCACAAGGATTGGTTGAGTGAGCAATTCGGATTAGAAGTGTGTTCTAGTTATCACCAATTATCATTTGATTATTAAGGAGAGAGACCACCTCTCATTTATTGCTTGGTTCTTCTTGATTCTTGGGATCCTGCTTCTTCTTGCTTCCTATCCCTTTTTGACCACTTGAACTTCCTTTGTCTTTTCTTATGAGCTTTTTCCAGAATCCAGCCTTTTTCATTGTTTCTTCCACTCCTTTTTATGTAGTATGCTAAACCAAACTCAATTCAAAATAAGTTAAGTAAAGCTTATCAAACGAAACTCAACCGGAATGAAAGCGAAAAATTCTTTCTTTCTAGTATTTCAGAAAATATCCAAATACACAATCAAATAAAGATGTCCATTGGAACTATAGTAAAATTACTAAAAGGTCAAATTTACTTTTAAGTTAAGTGCAATTCCGCAAACCAGTAAAAGTACAGTCGAGGTATTAGGAGTAAATAGTTGTTAAACTGTATAAGTAGTCTCAAAGTTTCACATATAGATAAGTGTATATCTAGTCAACAGCAATTTTTATAAAAATCTCAAAATTAGCTGTAATCACTGTCAAATAAGGGGAAAACTGAATCAACAAGTTCTCTAAGAATGAACTCGGAATCCGGAGTTAAAATGCATAACACAATAGGACAAGTTCAAGGCTATATCAAAGAATACTTGAATCAAGAAGAACTCAAACAGAGGAAGATAGATGCAACAAGGATCTTAAACCAGCATATGCACTTAAGGTCAAACAAGAATACATATGGATAGAGGAATAGAGTTGAAAAATCAAACAAATTTTCAAAAAGGACTAGCAAACAAGAACTTCAAGTTAGGATATAAAAGAACAGGTCAACCCGAATAGAATTTCAAGACACACAACTGAATAGCCTCGAGAAATAGTTTCTAACGTTCTCAAAACCCACGATTCGCTTTACTCAAAACTCGTATATCATCTATGATAACCCATCAGTGCTTTCATATACATATTTCACTAGTATTAAGCCGGCCAAACTTAATTCCAAGAATTATGCAATGCAAGACTAACAGTGTTAAATCAATAGATCATCATGTGCATAAAGCTCTAATCCTCGTCATTCGACAAGACCTAATACATGACAAACGCTCAGAGTATGCAACTGAAGCATAGTCAGTCCATTCCTCAGGCTCTACAGGAAGAACTGCTCTGATTAATAAACTATAGTTTTTGGAAAGCGCCCCTACCTCAACACGCAATTCCATAATCCAAACATCTCACAGAGTCCTTTCCGCCTCATTCCGAACTGACGGCAACCAAAACCTCAGCCCCAGTCACGTTCGCAATAACCATAGCAACACTAATCGCAACATACAATAATCAGGACTCTACCCCACGTTATCAAAACTCGTATTCATTAACCGAACACAACAGAATACTCATGTGAGATCATTCAAAACATAATTTCTTACCGAAACAACACAATGAGGCAACTGCGATTTTGAACCGGCCCGGCAACAGCTCCGGCAGCGGCCAGAAACTCCGGCGGATCAACTGAAAAAACCGTACAGCATCAAACTATCTCGAAAACTAAAAAGGCAGAAACCTCGAATGAACCCTTACCGGCAATTTTTTCCGGCGACGGCAGAAGTAGCCAGAAGCTCCGGCAGTGGTTCCGGGAGTCGCAGAACCACTCCTGGCGACCAGAACCCTTTTCTGATGGCAGCGGTTCCGACCGAGGCAGCGCCGGCGACGTGAACGGCAGCTGGTTACGGTGGTTGGACCTCCAGCTCGGCCTCAGCTCTCTCTGTCTCCCCTGCTCGGTGTGACTGGACGACCTTCCTCCCAACGGCACGGAGGCGGCAAACCCTAGCAGTGGCGGCGGGCTTCCCCGGGCGACAGTGGCAGTGCGACAGACCGGAGCAACGCGGCGGCAGCGAGCTTCGATCGCGGCAAGGGACGGCGCCGTTCTCCTTCTCCATTTTCGCTCAGCTCCCTTCCTCAAGCTCGCCTCGATTTCTCTCTCTCTGCTCTACCATAAATGACGGCGACTGTCTCGGTGGCAAAGGTGATGGCGGCACGGTGAGGACGACGGCGTTAGCACACGACGGCGCAACGGGTCGTGCTCCTCACGTCACTGGCCCGCGCTCTCCTCCCTCAGTGTCGCGCAGTTTCTCTCCTCTGGGCTCCTTCGACAGCGACGACTCCTCGGCGACGGCGCGGCTAGGAGTGATGGTGTGACGAACAGAGGCGGCGGCGAGCTAGTCGGCGGCAAGTCCTCCTCCCTCTCTTCCTCTTCTCCCGCCGCAGCCCCCTGCCTTTCATTCCACAGATCCCTTTCTCTCTGTTTCTTTCTTTCTTTCAAGCAGCTTGCAGCTGCTGCTGCTGTATTAGGTACTCTAGGGTGTACCGGGTCAGGGGAACCGGGTAGGGTTTTTAGGGTTAGGGTTTCTCTTTCAAAAATTAAGGTTAGGGGCATTTTGGTAATTTCAAATAAAAATAGGGATATTATAGTAATTAGAAATAAATTCTAATCCATTAATAATAATCTATAAAAATACTATTTGCTCATCAATTTCACAAATTATTTTCAATAAAATGCCCAAATCTAAAAATTAGAAATAATATACTTAATTTCTTCATTTTTCCAAAATAGCAGTAATAATATTTAAATATTACTTATCTAATCCAAATCTTATAAAATCCTTATTATTTCATAACTATCAACCTTATACTTTAAATATAGAAAATAATCCAATAATTATAAAATTGGATAATAATCATAACTTATCTCAAATCCAATAAATCAAAACTTGCCTTAATTATCTTTAATAAAATAATCTCTGAAATTAAGGCTATAAATAATTGTAGGATTTGAGACTTGATCATAATAACACTTTTCAAAGATTCTGGGCCTTACAGAAAATGGGAACAAAAGCAATTTATAGGCATCTTCCTGGACTCCATTGGACTTCACAGTGTCGCAAATTCTCAGGAATTTTGTGAGATGTTGGTTTGGATCTTCATTAGCACTCCCACCAAATGAACAATGATTCTCCACAAGTGATATTAGCTGTGGTTTGAGTTCAAAATTGTTGGCCTGAATGGGTGGTTTCTGAATGCTGCTACCACAATTCCCAGAGGTTGGGTTTATGTATGAACTAAGAACCCTCCTCTCAGGAATGGCATTGTTTCCATCAGCTCTCTCATGGTTGTGAACTTCTCTATCCATGTTGAGATCTAGAGCTTCCTCAAAATTGTCCTCAGATTCTCCTTCAGATTCTTCTTCTCCCAGTATTCTCTTCCCTCTTGCTTCCCTTCTAAGTCTATGAAGGGTCCTCTCTGGTTCGGTATAATGAGGAGTTGATGTCTCTCCTCTCCGACCTATCATACAAAAACACAGCACAGGCAACAAACAAGTAAAATACTCTTGGTTAATGGAAGAGTATGGTCAGAGCAGTTGAGGAATAGTCTTGCAAAATTTCATGAGAATTCTTCCATTCATAGCATTCAAGTAATATAACTAAAACTCATGGAATTTGCATCAAAATCATACTGTTTGGATGGTTCATTGCTTTGTTATTCATTTAACCATTCTTGGTTACTTTAAGCTCAAGAAAATGCATAAAACAACTAAAATTAACAGAAAAATGCTAGTGAAACTAGCCTAAGATGCCTTGGCATCATTATCACTTTACAAAACCCTTCCAAATATCTTCTCAATTCATTTAACAGGCTCATCCTCATTCTAAGGCTTAAAGGCTTACTAACAGACCATAAGCAAGTGTAAAAGAAGTTTGGTTAAATATTAAAAAATATCACATTTAGCCAAAACAAAAGTTCCGCGTACGCATGCCATGTTTCGCATATGCGGGGGTGTAAATTTGCCCATCTCGTGTATGCGACCCTTTTTCGCATACGCGAGCCCCTTGGATAGGGAAGCCTTCCTGCGTCGCATGGTACTACCAGCGTATACAAGCATGTAAATCTTCTCATTCTGCATATGCATGCACACACCCGCATACGCGGGACATCGAAGCAGAGCCTAGGGTCTGCGTCGCATGTTTGTTTATGTATGCATGCCCAGCAAAAGTAGTAAAAAGCTGTTAAGTTCTGCAGAAATCACTTTTGCAAACCAAATTTCCAACGCACAACTTTTTCGTTAGAAATCATCTTAAGTCCGTTCTTCGAACGGCATAAACTTCACGAACCCAATTTTCATTGAAATATTTGACAAAATTTTGAGTGTCTGGAAGCCAAGTTATGGCCCGCCGAAATTTGGTCAAAAATCAAGTTTAACCAAAAATACCAAACCTCTATTTTTACCACAACTCACATTTCAAAATCAATTGTTCACTCCCCAAATCAACACCAATTTAGTCCAAAACAAGTCTATATCTATTTCCATCTCTTTCACATTATACCTTTTACTCAATTATATCCATTCTCATACCAAACACTCTAAATTTAAAATGACATGACTCATTATTCATCAAGCTACCACATCTTAATTCAATCATCAAAATCATCAGTCATCAGCTCATTATTGTCATCAAACATCACAATCATCATTGTATAACATATGCTCATAATCAAATTCAACATTTTTACCAAAGTCTCTAAGCTTTAACAAGCCGTCATAGTTCAACTTAACCTATGGTCAACTCACCTACGTTTTCACGTTATATTATACATTATCTATGAGAAACCAAAACCATACCTTGGCCGATTCCTTCCTAATGCTCGAACACCTCAAATTTTACCATTCCTCAAGCTTTCACTTCACCAAGACCATGCCAAAGTTGGTTTCCAGTCTCCAAGATTTAAATCAACAACTTAACCACTAATTGAACTTCAAATCAACGTAATTCAATCTATTTCCATATGATATCACTATAATCAACCCCAAAGCTTACTAATTCAATAATTTCACAAAGGATTTGAGTTTTTTACCTTACCCATGGTTTGATATGACACAACCCAACAATTTTCTCAAGCTAATTCAATCCTATATCACCAAAATCACATAATCTCTCAAAATAAAAAATCCAATTTTTGAAATTACAAGGAGGAAGGCTGGGTAAGAGATAGCAGGGTACTTACCACTTTGTTTGGTGAATTTTGTAGAGCTTGACGCGGTGGTCGCATGGCCACAGACGGTGTAGCGATTGGAGCTCCGGATTGAAAGTGATGTGGAATAGAAATAGAAGAACAAGGGTTTGTGTTCTTGTTTCTTGTCTCCCCCAATTTTCAGCGTGAAAGCCTTCATTCCAAGGGAGGAGTGGCTGAAGCTAATTAAGTGATGGTGAACGGGTTGGGCCTTGGGCCCAATATGGATCCGGTTCAACTGGTTTGGTTCGTTGGTCCAACTTTGGGCCAAAATCTTTAAAATTTGTGTCAAAATTTGCATTTTAATTATTTTTACCTCTTTAAACTATAAAATTTAATTTCTTAATTTCTCTAAATAATTATTTATTTATTAGGTATTTATTTATTAAT
Source organism: Arachis ipaensis (assembly GCF_000816755.2). Taxonomy (NCBI): domain Eukaryota; kingdom Viridiplantae; phylum Streptophyta; class Magnoliopsida; order Fabales; family Fabaceae; genus Arachis; species Arachis ipaensis. The sequence goes on along the minus strand of NC_029786.2, from coordinate 58,409,623 downwards.
TTTCAGGATTTTACAAATAATGTCTTCTGTATAAATTATGATGATGTATTAAACTGAGCCTTCAGTTAAATAGATGATATTGATATGCTTTCCTATGTTTATATGATTCATGTATTATTTGCCTAACTCATGCCTATGCTGCTATAGATGGCTAACACGCAATCTCGATATATATATATAAAATAAGGTCTAGAGTCCCTAAGGTAAGCTGCGAAGTAGCGTCTGGTGACTAGCATTGGTCATGACGTGCTAGAGGTGGGGTCATTACATTATCACATCCTTACCTTAAACATGTTTCAAGTATGTTAAAACTCTTTTTGATTGTATATGCCTGTAAATGATTTTACATGGTAAATCCTAGGAGGATGAGAAGTTAAGAAAATCTTTTCAGTCACTATTCTCTGCTCTTCTGTAGCAGAAATCCTTTTACTTAATATATCCTTCTCTTCTTGTTCTTTTTCTTTTCTTTTCTTTCTCATCTTTCTCTTTTATATTTTTTTACTTCTTTTCTTTCTCTCTTCTTTTCTTCAATCTTTTAATTCTTTATCATAATTCAACTTTACACTCTTCCCTTTCCTTTTCCTATGTCTTACGAAAAAGAATCATAAAATTCTTAAATCAACTGCGTCCTCTAAAGTTTTTAAGAGTTCTTCTATTTGTTCTTCTCTAACTTAAATATTCTTAATAAAATGATAACAATAATATAAATAAGATAATTTAAATAGTAAATAATATATATATATATATATATATATATATATATCTTTTTTTAAAACTTAGTTTATAAAATCTTATTTTTAAACTTTTATTAATTACTTTCTAAATCACAAACTTTTTAAATATTCTATTTTTAACCTTAATATTTTATAAAATTATATTTAGAACCCTCACCTATTTTTATATTTATAAAAATAACCCTGAACTTTTATAAAATATTCATTTTTACCCCGTACTTTATTTATTACCTAAATATCCAGAAACTTATGTAATTAAAAATTGTATCTCGGTTTTTATATACAAATACATTGTTACCCTTCAAAAATAAAGTTTAAATACTAATCTTCCTCTTATACCAAAACCAAAACCCTTAGCTCTTTTCTTTCAAAATATTACTTGTATTTTAATCCGTTTTTTGAGTTTTTTGGTTACTGACTTTTCTCAACTTTAAAATAAATCTTTCAACCACCAAATCTCATCAATTTCCTCAAAATACCACATCACAACAGTCCCAAAACCATTAAAACAATCACAGCTGAGCTGTTTCTCATAGCCGAATCAAAAAATTACAAGCAACAACAATAATTCAACGTAAACTCATTCAAACTCAAACAATAATCAACTAAATCAACATTCACTTATCAAATACACATTTAATTATTACAAAGTTACCAAATCCGACCTCTGTACGAAATTAAAATACTCAAAGTTCTGGAGAAATTTTCTGACCGAACTGCTAAAAAAAAAACGTTAGAAATCGTCTGTGCCTCCTAGAACTCTAATTGGCCGAGCTCAAGGGGAAGGAGAGCTACGTCACCGTCAGCCTCCACCGAATAAAAGTGACACCAGCGTGTAAAGGAAGAAGATATAAACACTTTTATCGATTAGATTTTTTATTAGAGTTACGGATCTCAAGAAATCGAACTCAGAAGGGTTAGGGTTAGGGTTCCATGGTTTTCTTTCTTTCTCTCTCGCGGCCATTCTTTTTCTCTCTCATGACTATTCTCTCTTTTTATTTCTTCTTGGTTTGTTTCTAAGAGAAAATGAAGGGTAATGATGATAACTTAAGATAGTGATGAGTTGTCAAAGAATGGAGTTGGGTGTCACGTTATAAAGCTGTTGAGTCAGCGATTCAAGTTATAAATATTTTAAACGTATAATTATGAAAGTAGGATATATTAAAATACAAGTAATAATATATATGAGTTACTAATATAAATGACATTAGCAACACAACAATAAAAGATATACGGTGAAGCATTAGCAAAACTACGTTTACCAAAAAGTACCAATAATTACTCATATCGGCGGATATCGAACTCGATAATAATATTGTTAACTAAACTTTGTTTTTAATTAAAAATATCAATGAACCCAATTTTATTTTGAAAGTTTGACAAAAATTGGGGGTCCAGAGGCTAAGTTATGGCTTGCGAAAGTTGGTCTAAAAATCAAGTTTTACCAAAACTTCAAAACTCAAGCTTTCCAAACCAAATTTAGCCAAATCTTGTAGCCATCTATATCATAACTCATGAAACCCTAACTCATTTCTCATCAATCTTGTAAGTACCCAAAATACCAACACTTTGTCATCAACTCAACATCCATTAACTTTATCCAATAAGTGTGCACCAAACACATAATTCAACATAATCATCATTAATCATGGATTAATCTCATCAACATAATTATTCAACTCAAATCATCATTTTTAATTCACCACACATATCAACCACTCACTCAACAATTCAAATCACAAGTCTCTAATCCTCAATCATACATATCATCCAACTTTATCATAGGGTCATCTAACCTAAGTTTTTACGAGACATTACATGTTATCTATGTGAAACTAAAATCATTCCTTGACTGATTCCTCCCTAAGCTCGGAATGCCACAAGCATCACTGTTCTACAATTGTCCAAGGCCCCAAACATACACCAATAGAAAATCCAGCCTCCAAGCTAAAACTCAAGCTTCTTACTTCATCAATTTGGTTCCAATTCACATATACACAATCTAATTCCACATAAACATCACTAAAATCAATATAAGATTCGCTAATTTAACAATTTTACAAGAGTTAGAGGTTTCTCACCTTATCCACGAGTCAAACGGGCAAAAAGCCGTTGATTACCCACTGCTAGAGTTCACCTAAACCATCAAAATCATTCAATTTCTCAATACCCAAAACCTAAGATTTCAAAACTGAAAAGGGAATAAATGGGTGAGAAAAAGTTATTTCCTTACCAAACTGTTAGGCAGGTTTTGTAGAGAATTCCAAGACGAATGCGTGGCTACTGACAACTTGTCAATCAGAGCTCCAGATCAAAAGTTATGTGAGATTGAAATTTAAGAACAAGGGTTTTGTTCTTTCCCCTTTTCTCTCCTTGTGTTCAGCAAGAAAGTAGCAAGAATGAAGAGAATGGTGGCTATTTGGCTTTATATATTATGGGCCTTGGGTTTGGTTTGGGCTCAGTCCAATCGGTTGACCTGTTGGCCCAATTTTAGGTCAAATTCTTTAAAATTAGTGTCAAAATTTATATTTTAATTACTTCTACTTCTTTAAACTATAAAATTTAAGTTTTTAATTTTTTAAAATAATAATTAATTTATTTGCTAATTATTTACTAATTTCTCGGGTTTTACATCCTACCAACTGACAAAAATTTTTGCCCTCGAAAATTGATACAATAAAATAAGTTCGAACTCTACAAAAAGAGAAACTAAATTCCTGAGAGAAATACAAGCAACGTCAAGAATGAACACTCGAAAAGATTCAAGTGAACAGATAGGATCACAATCAGGCAAGGATATACATGAATGATAAGGTATGGTTGAAAGAAGTAATCAAATCACATTTTAAGGAGGGAATCTGAAACAAAAAATTCTGATGAAAATAATGAAAGTAGAGATGACACCAAATCACATAGCACGAATAAAGAGTATACGTCGAAATGAATCCTTAAAACATAACTTCTAATATTTTCAAATCCCGTGATTCATATAACCTATTATTTCTATCTCATGTATGATATAATCTATTAGTGTTCCCGTATACACAAATCATCAGTATTAAGTTGGCCAGACCTAATACCACGAGGAATGCAATGGTCGACTAACAGCATTAATCAATAGACAATCATGCATATGAAACTCAAACTCTTGTCATTAAGACAAGTCCTATTGCATGATAGACACTCAGAGTATGCAGTATAGCATAGTCAGTCCACTCCCAAGGCTCTAACAGGAATGAACTGCTCTGATACCATAATGTAACACCCTAACTTTTAGCTCCTTATGATCATACCAAAAGCTCAGGCGTTACTTACCTTTAAACCTTTTTATTATATACTATATTTATTTAATATTGAACCTTCTTGAATATGAACCGATACTTTAATTAAGAACTCGAAAGGAGACTTTATTTTAAATTACTTAACCATAAAAGTATATATTCACATAGCTTTATATATATAGACTTATGTCAAAGAACCTCAATTGCAAATCCTACCCCTCTAAAAAAATAAAAGAAATAAACGATGAGGGAAAAATAAATTTTAACAACTCAACTCGTGAATATAATCTGCTATGTTCCTGTAGCTCCATACTAAACCTTTGCACCTGTAGCTAAAAGGGGTGGAAATAGGGGATAATGGGCAGTTCTTAGTAGGATCGGGGTTAGAATTTTAGTTTATTTTATATATACTTGGTCAGCAATAACAGTAAACAAGGGATAATCCAATTCAACAATTATAGAACACAGAATTCAAACAGCCATTTAGCACACCCACAATCATAGGAAACATACCCACAAACAAATATGCGCAAACAAGTATGATGCATACCTAGTCCTATACAGGCCATGAGCTCATGTGTCGGTTTGTTGCCCAATTCCTGACAGTGGTCCTGAGATAAGCATTTTGCACCGCTGTCCTTATCTCAACTAACATCCCTTCCATGAGCGTTACTTATCGCCGTCCTCATGGGAGAACCTTCCTTTTGATCTCCGGTGAGCGTCACGCATCGCCGTCCCTACTAGACACTTGGCACTAAGGCCCAAACAGCACTCAATTTTTTTTAATCTTTTGATGACCGGATTTCACTCACTATATAATAAATCCATTCTTTGGCAAGCACACCAAATATCGTCAAGTAATAACCTACTAGGAGTGGGGTCGAATCCCACAGAGATTGGTAGATTGAGCAACTTTAATTAATGCGTGAATTAGTCAAGCTAAGCAATAGAGATTGAGTACAGAATTCTAAATTAACAGAAATGTAAATGACTTAAAAGTAAAGGAACATAAATGACTGAATAATAAATGGAGAATGGGTAATGACAGAAATTAAAGAAAGCTATAAAGAATAGGGAAGATAAGAATAGGGAAAATTCATTGAGATTGGGAGATGTTGCTCTCTTTGGATTAGATCTAGGTTATCTCTTCTTCAATCATGCAACTCATTGACCTCTTGGCAATCATGATTGATTGAACCCCAATCCCTTGGTGATTCAGTCTCTCAAATCTTGATAATCAGCCAATTCATTGGTCTAATTACTCATGATGAGAGATAAGCTTGGTCCCTGATTATACCACTGATAAACCCATATTTCATGAGTTCTTTTGTGCTTAATTAGAGTGATTTATTCAACTTTTCACCTACTTATTCACATTAATTGCATGGTTTTACTTTCCCTTCCTTATTATCTCATATTGTGAAAAACATGTTTCCTAAGCTTTAAAAAATTAATTATTTTAATTACCTTCATTTCCATTCGATGCCGTGATTAGTGTGTTGAGTAGCTTCAGGTTTCCTAAGGCTGAATGACTTAAAGGATGAAAAAGGAAACATACAAAAATGGAAGGAGAAGGCAAAACGGAGCTTTAAGGAAACTGGTATCCATGCGATCGCATGGACGACGCGATCGCGTGCCAGAAGCAAAGAAGCAGCGACGCGGCCGCATGACTGACGCGACCGCGCGCCTTGAGTAGAACACCCACGACGCAGACGCGTGACTGACGCGACTGCGTGGAAAGGAAAAGTTCCAGATGACGCGACCGCGTGACCCACGCGGACGCGTGACAGAGGCCACGTATCAGAATTTACAGAATACGCCCCCAGCGATTTCTGAAGCCCTTTTTGGCCCAGATCCAAGTACAGAAAGCATAGATGAGAGGTTATAAAGTGGAGGAATGCATCCATTCAGAGGGAGCTCATATATTTTACTTTTCAATGATTTAGATTTAGTTGAGAGGGAGATCTTCTCTCTCTCTCTTTTAGGATTTAGGATTTCTTCTCCATTTACTTTACTTGTCATTTAAATTACTTGGTTCTCATCTTCTAAACCCCGATTACAACCTTTATAGCCAATAATAAGAACACACTTCCTCGCAGTTCCTTGAGAAGATGACCCGAGGTTTGAATACTCGGTTAACAATTTCTAAAGGGGTTTGTTACTTGTGACACCCAAAACATTTGTACGAAGGGATTTTTGTCGGTTTAGAGACTATATCTACAACGCGACTATTTTTATGACATTCTTTACTGGCAAAAATCCTAACGTCAAAATGGCGCCGTTGCCGGGGAACTGTTAACGTGTGCCTTATTATTGGTTATTGTAAATATTTTTCTTTTGCTTGTTTATTTATTTTTGTTTTCCTTTTTATCTTTATTAAGAAGAGTTGGTTGAAGATCTAGGAGATGCTGAACTTCCTTGGGAATCCAGAATTGAGGAAAACTCCGTCCAAGATGCTACAATTGATGCTAAGGAGGATATCGTACAATCTCCAAGGCAAGTCGTTTACGAAGAATCAGACGGAATAATCCAAGAAGCAAATTTCCTTGATGATGATAGTCACAAGTCTAGTTCTCCTAGTAATGAATTTGCATCCGCAAGTGAATTCTCTGAGATCGAAGAATTTTCCCCAAGTGAATATGAAGATGATGCGGAGGTAGATTTCTCTCAACCTCCAATCTATGACTCAAGTGATAAGGAAGACATAGAAGAATTTGACCAGGATACAGATACAATTGAAGATCTTTGCAAGGAAGTGGAAGAATTCACAGAAGAGCACAAGGAAACGAAACTTGCAGAACCACCAAAAACACCTATCCCAAGGCCATTACCACCTAATACAAGCTTCAAGTGGGTACAATCCTTAACTTATAATTTTACTTATTCACTTGAATATGGTTTGCTTGAAACAGATGGCCAACTTAGAGCTCTTTGCAGCTTTAAGAGTAAGAGAGAATTGGCTCGTACTCAGAGCTGGTGCACCAGGTTCAATAAGGTTCCACGCTTCACCTCGAAGTACACGGATTGGTATCATGCTCAATTGCATGGATCACGGAGAACGTTTGGTCACCACGGTGAGATTCTACTTTTTAACCCGCCCGAATGGAAACTTACAAATCAAAACGGAGGCAGATCTAAAAACACAGCTTGGGATCATGGATTATATTCTGACATTCGTCATCCTGGGAGGCTGAATATCTGTTTGAAGCTGCTCAGAAGCTTTACATGCCTAGTTTGGGACCCCGGAGGCTATTGGCATTCCAAGCACTGGTGGAAATTTTTGGACGAATTTAAACATAAGCCACCATAACAGGATACTCTTCCAATGTCCAACTTAAGGACTTTAACTAAAATGCTAGGTGGGAGACAACCCACCATGGTATGGTCGCTTCTTTCTCAATCTATTTCTTGTTTATTGTTTTCTACTTACCTTTTTTTTATTTAGCATTCATGTTAATCATTGCATCCTGCATTTTTCAGTTTAAAAAAAAAAGGGGTTGCACGACGCGACCGCATGCCCCATGCGATCGCGTCATATCGCGAAAAACACCACCCATGCGACCGCGTGACCCACGCAGCCGCGTGATATATATATCGACATAAGGATCCAACGAACAGAAAGTTGGGCTGGAATCGTGCGGCTCTTGTGCGTTTCGCACAAATTGGCCCACGCGATCGCGTGCCCCATGCGATCGCGTCACTTACCCAATACCAATCCCACGCAACCGCGTGAGCGACGCGATCGCGTCGCATGGATTGCATATCACCCCAAAAGGAGACAGAGAGTTGCGCTGAAACGGCGTTGGAGTCGTGCGTTTAGCACGAATTCCAGCGACGCGATCACGCGAACCACGCGATCGCGTCACCCCTCTTTTCCCCCCACGCATGCGATCGCGCGCCCCACGCGATCGCGTCTCCCCCATTTTCACCCCAACCACGCGACCGCATGCCCCACGCGGCCGCGTGGATTCGAACATATAACCCCCCAGCCACGC
>NC_029786.2:58388729-58401008 GCF_000816755.2 Arachis ipaensis | reverse complement strand
CCGGCAATCCAGCCGCGTCCCCCTCTCCGCCACCCACCCCCTTCAGCCAGCAACAACCACCGCCCTCCCTTCCCCTATCCTCTTCCTCTCTCACTAACCCTAATACCTCCCTCCACCACTGCCCCCTCAGCCGCCACCGCGACGTCGTGCACCACCACCGTGCCGGACGCCGCCGCAGCCACCTTCTTCCCTGTTCCACCCCTTCTGCTTACCAGGTTCCGCAACACGCAACCCTTTTTATCCGTTCGTCACTTTTCTGTTTTTTATTCCGTTTATGTTCATGATTAGGATAGCTAGCCTTGCATGTTGTAGTGGATTTTTAGGTTGTTAGGTAGCTTAGGCTGTGGTTAGTGGATCTAGGTCTGTTTACTTGCACTGTTCTTACTTCTGTTTTATCCTATGTGCAAATCTGTTGCTGCTATAATCATGATTCATATGGTACTTTCTTGTATGTTGCTGCTATTTACATTGAGTTTCTATATTTATTTTATATCTATGTACATGCAGCTTGATTTTTTAATTCATATGAACTGATATGATTGCTGTTTATTTTCCAGGACAATCCAATTTTAGCCGGAATGCTGCCCAAATTTTTTTGAAAATTGTTTTCATTCTTGTTTTGGTTTGGCAACTCTGTTTTACTCTGCTTCCCCCAAACCATTTCATGAATGCTAGGGCCACTTTCTTATCCTCTTTGATTTCCTGGTTCATAACCTGCATTTGTGATTCACTGATTCCAATTTCTGATTTCTTTATTTGTATTCGAATCAGCATCACCCTGTTTTCTTTATTCGATTATGAGTACTTCTATACTTACCTGTGAATCCTTGTCATATGAAATTTTTCCTATGCCACTTACTTTCCTAACTCACTAATTTTAATTTACTAATTTCTTTTTACCATACTAACCCTCTTGATCTCTTTTCTGATTACTTTCACTTCCTCTAACTTTCTCACTATGGCATATTGATTTTTTTCTTTCCATTTAACATTAATTCAATCACATTTCAATTACTCATTTTCCTTATTCTAATTCTCCCTTACCGCTTTGAGTTTTCTTTGTTTAAATTGCCTATTTGCTTTCCTATTTTATCCATTTCCTGGTTTTCTATTTTTCAGGATGTCTGCCTCACAAAGGAAAGGCAAAGGCAAGGCAACTGGCAAGCACAAGCGAATAGATTCCTCCCAGTCCATCATTGCTCTAATGCACGATTCTTCATGGTGGGAGAAGAACTTCACACAACAGGAAAAAGCTAACCAGCTGCTCCCTTCGACTGATCCTATAAAATTTGCAAACCGGTACTGTGAGCTGAAGTACCCGACTTTTGCAAACTCCAGAAATCTATACCTGGAACGTACCTTAAAGATTCCAGAAGCCCTCCAGCAATACACCACTGAGCAAATCAAGCAAAGGGGTTGGTTCTTTCTGGAGAGACCATTGACAGAGGTCAATGCATCTTGGGTCTGGGAATTCTATTGCAACTACTACCTTACTACCCTAGATGCAGTGAACCTGAGGGGAAAGCAAATCCTGGTCACTGAGGAGGCCATAGAGACCATTCTCCAGCTCCCAGCCAAGTCCGATCAGCCAGATGGTTATGCACAGGCTGAGGAGGACATGGGCCAGATGCGGTTTGATTGGGATGCTGTGAAGGCACGGATAGCTCTCGACCCTGCTATTCCTTGGGAGATGGGTCAGGACACCACTATGCCTAGAGGGATCAAGAGAGTGTACTTGAATGATGAGGCTCGGCTATGGCATCAGATCTTGAGCAACTTTGTGATACCGAGTACTCACGAGACGGAGATCCCGGCTACCATGATCACCCTCCTTTGGTGTCTGTACTTGCCTCGTTTTATCCGGCATTATATGGCCAGGGTCTACGTCCGAGGCACCCTCCCCTTTCCTTATCTGGTTACACGGCTAGGCCGTCAGGCTGATGTGCCTTGGGAGGATGCCGATGAGCGACCACCAGCAGCGGACTGCAGGAAGATCATCCCTCACAGCAGGAACTTCCTTGCTTTGGGCTACAGACCACCACCTGTCACTGCTACTAATGAGACAGCCCCTCCGTCTGCTGGACCCTCTTTATCCACAGCTGCCCCAGCTGCCCCTGCTGCCACCACTGCACCCCCACCTGCCTCTGAGCCAGTTTATCGCCTCGTGCACCGTCTATTCCGCCAGCTTGATCAGATGGAGCGCCGTAACAGGCGCCAGTATGAGAGATTGGAGCGCCGCAGCAGGCGACGCTATTCCCATCTAAAACTGATGATCAGATAGGGCGCCGACATCCCCTCCGAGCCCGACACACCCTCAGAGCCATCAGAGGAGGAGAAGGATGAGCACGAGGAGGAGCCTCATTCCCAGGCAGAGACTCATCAGCAGGCAGGCACAGAGCACGCTACACCACAGCAAGAGGTCCCACATCAGCTTGAGGCTGCAGATCCAGAGATCCCGCTCCAGTCAATCCCCCCTCTACAGCAGCCAGACTCTCAGGCCACCACCGCCACAGAGACCCCAGCTACGATCCCTACCAGTGATGACACTCCTTCACACCCGGCTTGATTGAGCATCGGGGACGATGCTTCATTTTAAGTGTGGGGAGGTCGCCATCTCTGGCGTTTATTTTGGTGAACTACTACATACTTTTTTTTTTATTTTGGATATTTTTCTGTATTTTTCTCTTTTTCTTTTATTGTTATTTTCTGAGTACTTATACATTGCTACTTGTGTATTTTACTCTATTTTCTACATTTTGCATTTTTTGTTCATATTTTAGTTATTTAGTTCATTTTAGTTATTTAGTTTAGTTTGTAATTCTAACTTATTAGTAGATCAATTAGTATAGTTTATCCTTTTTTTTACATAAGATAGCTTAGTTATAGCTTAGTTTAAATTGACAAATAAAAAAAAAAGAGTAAGCTAGGAACTTGAACATAATATATTTAGATCCATAAAATCTTGTATATATAGCATTACATGATGTAGTTAAACTGACATTTCATCAAGGAGAAACATTAAAACTTCAAAGGCTACCCTAAATTACTTTTTAAGAGAATAATGAGAATTTTTAACTAAACCTGCATGACATACATAAGTGATAAATGATTTTCAGCTAGAGAACACATAGCCTGTGAGTTTTGAGCTTAACTGTATGGTTACATTCAAACCATAATTTTATTCCTGTGTGTTCCAACCTTCTTTCTTATTCTGATGTTCTTTACTTTGTTTTAGTCTATATGTCCAATTATAGAATATAGGTACATCTCAAAATAATGATTGAGGCCATCATTTGATTTTAGCTCACTTACCCCAAATTAGCCTACCTTTTACATCACCTTTGTTAGCCCCCTTTGAGCTTTTTAAAAAAAACCCCTTATTCTATTTTAGCCAAATTACTAGCCTTAAGCAGAAAAACAAAAGAAAATTCCAAGTGAATCCTTGGTTAGCTTAAGATAGAAAATTATAAATAGAGTAAAATGTGGGAAACTTATTGGGAACATAGTTGATAAAGACAAAAGGTAGAAAAATTAAAAAGAATAAAGCAACTCAAAAATTTGGGAAGCAGGCTCATGAAAATTCAAATTAATTAAAATTACCATGTGTATTCAAAAAAAAAGTTAGTTTTCAAGCATGTAAATAAGGGGATACAAAAAAAAGAACTCCCCAATGCAAAATAAAAAAGCAATGCACATGGGATAAAAACAAGAATTGAAACATGAGCATGTGACATCAAAAGTGAGAAAATAGGGAAAATAGGTAAAAAAGCATTGTTTTACTAAGTATGTATGTTAGGTGAGATCTTAGTCTAATTAAGGATTCACTTATTAGCTCACTTAGCCTTATACATATATCCTTACCCTTTACCTTGACCCCATTACAACCTTAATTAAAGACCTCATGAGTTTTGGTATGACTATGTTCTATAATTGTTGATTGGTTAGACGAAAAACAAGGTTATAGAAAGGAAGAATAAAAAGAAGAATAGAGTGATTAACCCAATAAACACTGAGTGATTAGAGAGAAAACACAAAATCCAGTGAGGGTTCAAAAGCTCATTAACATTTATCTCTGATTGTCTTGCAAGTTTTTTCTCTTATCTCATTTGCAAAAAAATGCTTTATTATTTGAGGGTAGCTATATATGTATATATATCTCCTTGAGAATGTGAAATAATTTGACTACATGTAGGCTTTATATATGAGTGGATGAATTAGAATTGCATGACTCATTAGGTAGATGCATTTAGCATAGGTTGCATTTCATAACATTCCATCACTTTAACCTTAATTATTTACCTTGGATTTAGCATGAGGACATGCTAGTGTTTAAGTGTGGGGAGGTTGATAAACCCATATTTCATGAGTTCTTTTGTGCTTAATTAGAGTGATTTATTCAACTCTTCACCTACTTATTCACATTAATTGCATGGTTTTACTTTCCCTTCTTTATTATCTCATATTGTGAAAAACATGTTTCCTAAGCTTTAAAAAATTAATTATTTTAATTACCTTTATTTCCATTCGATGCCGTGATTAGTGTGTTGAGTAGCTTCAGGTTTCCTAAGGCTGAATGAATTAAAGGATGAAAAAGGAAACATACAAAAATGGAAGGAGAAGGCAAAACGGAGCTTTAAGGAAACTGGTATCCACGCGATCGCATGGACGACGCGATCGCGTGCCAGAAGCAAAGAAGCAGCGACGCGGCCGCATGACTGACGCGACCGCGCGCCTTGAGTAGAACACCCACGACGCAGACGCGTGACTGACGCGACTGCGTGGAAAGGAAAAGTTCCAGATGATGCGACCGTGTGACCCACACGGACGCGTGACAGAGGCCACGTATCAGAATTTACAGAATACGCCCCCAGCGATTTCTGAAGCCCTTTTTGGCCCAGATCCAAGTACAGAAAGCATAGATGAGAGGTTATAAAGTGGAGGAATACATCCATTCAGAGGGAGCTCGCATATTTTACTTTTCAATGATTTAGATTTAGTTGAGAGGGAGATCTTCTCTCTCTCTCTTTTAGGATTTAGGATTTCTTCTTATTTTAAGAGTAACTCTGGATCCCAGGTTTAATGTTCTCTTATTTTAGTTTTACTTTTATTTATTTATTCCAACATTTGAATTGATTATTATAATTTGATTTACGAATTATTCCATGTTACAGACAGTTATTTGAATTAATGATAATTGAGGTATTTTCAGTTTATGATTGTTCTCTTTGATTTAAGTCACCATTGCTTCCTATCTAAGGATATTTTTATTATTCCAGCAATTTTACTTTTTCCCCTTTTGGTTCTGGTTAAGAATTTAGTAACTCAACAGTTATTAAACTCAACATAATTGATAATCGTTATCTTGCTAATTGAGCTGAACTTAAGCAATCCCAACCCTTTCTTAGGAAATAAATAGGATTCAAAGGTCAATTTAATTAGTCCCCTGACTTTCCTTTGCCCTAGTAAAAGTTGACCAAGTGGAGTTTAGATTCAACTTTCATTATAGTTGAGAGAGATAACTACGTTGGACCTCCGACTTCTCTTACCTTGCCAAAAGTTTGCTTTACAGTATTTATTTATTTTAATTGCCATTTACTTTACTTGTCATTTAAATTACTTGCTTCTCATCTTCTAAACCCCGATTACAACCTTTATAGCCAATAATAAGAACATACTTCCTCGCAGTTCCTTGAGAAGACGACCCGAGGTTTGAATACTCGGTTAACAATTTCTAAAGGGGTTTGTTACTTGTGACACCCAAAACATTTGTACGAAGGGATTTTGTCGGTTTAGAGACTATATCTACAACGCAACTATTTTTATGACATTCTTTACTGGCAAAAATCCTAACGTTAACCACACATCCTCATAGATTCAAATAGTGGATGGATTTCATGTCACCATATCCAATCCCCAAACCCAGGTCTACTCAAGTGTGAGAAGGGATTTCAAGCATGGTTTCATGTTTCCTTTTCCAAGGTTCTCATGAAACCCATTTTGCATTCAACCTCTTTTCCAAGATGATTGAACACTAGCTTGAAGAACAAAATTCCTTCTAGCAAATCAAAAAGAAGATGAAGAGAAGAAGAAATTTACTATCATTAATCCATCAAGTACAACAGAGCTCCCTTTCCCAATGAGAGGGAGTTTAGCTACTCATAGCTTAGAGAAAGCACAAGAGATGGAAGAAGATGATGTGAAGTGTAAAACTAAACCATCAACCCCAAAAACTAACTAGCCAATCCACCAACCCCCTTTTTCAGTACTTCTAGGGGTATTTATACTACTTTTATCACTAGAATTAAAAAGTACAAAAGAGAAAAGAACATTATAACTGAAAAGAAAAGGAAAAAGTAATAGAAATGAACCATGTGCATGGCGTGTGACTGGCGTTTAAGTGCCATGCCACGCCTATCTCTTCAGCTTGGCTTGGTGCGCCACGCCTGACTTTCAAGTGGCATGCCTCCTTTGTCCAGCTAACCTAGCGTGCCATGCCTTTGAGCTCAAGTGGCACGCCCAGGGTCTTACCTTCCCTCTTCCTCTCTGGAATCTTGAACTGGCGTGGCGCGCCCATGTCTGGCGTGCCACGCCCATTGTAAACTCTTTATCCTTCTTCTCTGGAAAGTAATACTGGCGTGCCACGCCCAGCGTGCCACGCCCTTGATGATGCATGAATAAGTCCCTCTTGGTTAGTAACTAGCGTGCCACGCCTAAAGTCCTAAGTGGCATGCCCAGTCTTCTTCTTCCTTGTAAGCTTGTTCTGGCGTGCCACACCTTCGAGCTCAAGTGGCACGCCCAGTGTTAGAGTTGCATCCTCCCTTTCTGGATAAATGAACTGGCATGCCACGCCTTCGATCTCAAGTGGCACGCCCAGTGTTAGTATTTGAACTCTTCAAGCTTGGCGTGCCACACCTAGAACTCAAGTGGCACGCCCAAGACACAAATAAGGTTGGCGTGCCACGCCTTCGAGCCTAAGTGGCACATCCAATGTTTATAATGGAGTTGGCGTGCCACGCCCAGCCTGGCGTGCCACGCCCCCTTGTGGTCATCAAAAAGTGCTCTCTGGAAAGTATAGTTGGCGTGCCATGCCTGGCCCTAGCGTGCCACGCCCATAGTAAAGCCCCAATTATGCTTCTCTGGAAAATATAGTTGGCATGCCACGCCTGGCCCTGGCATGCCACGCCCATAGTAAAGCTCCAATGATGCTTCTTTGGAAAACATAGTTAGCGTGCCACGCCACCCTGGCGTGCCACGCCTGGCCCTGGTGTGCCACGCCCATAGTAAAGCTCCAAGGGTTTTCTTCTGGAATTGTCAACTGGCGTGCCACGCCCATTGAATTTGCTGGCGTTTGTACTAAGTGGCACGCTGATAAACCATTATTTTAAGGTTTATATTGTGTTTAATTGTGTGGTTTTATCAAATCTTCACCCACTTATTCATTAAATTAGCATGTATTTATAATTCCTTCCCAAAATTACTCCATAGTTGAAAACTTGCTTCCTAGAGACTTTTAATTATGTATTTTAATTCTCCTTTATTCCATTCGATGCCGTGATCTGTGTGTTAAGTGTTTCAGGCTTTATAGGGCATGAATGACTTGGAGATTGGAAAGGAAGCTTGTAAAAATGGAAGGAACACAAGGAATTGAGGAGATGACCAGCGAGAAGTGACGCGGATGCATGGCTCACGCGATTGCGCGAAATAGAGGAAATTGTAGTGACGCGCTCACGAGCCTGACGCAAACGCATGAATTGGAAGCAGCAAGAGTGATGCGAATGCATGGACGACGCGCACGCGTGGCAAGGCAAAACGCTGGATGATGCGAACGCGTGGATGTCGCGATCGCGTGATATGCGCGATCTACAGAATCTGCAGAATTCACTGGGGGCAATTTTGGGCCATGTTTTGACCCAGTTTTCGGCTCAGAAAAGTAGATTAGAGCCAGGGAACATGCAGAGACCAGAGAACAACATTCATTCGGATCTGATTTTTACTCCTCCTCTAGGTTTTCTCTCTACACATTCATAGTTCTTAGGATTTTGATTTTATTGCTTTTTGGATTGGGATATTGAGAAGAGTTATTACCTCCATCAAGACTTCGTCATTCTAGTTTGTTTCCTTACTTGTTACTTACTCTTCCATATTCTTAATTTCTTCAGAGTTACTATTGGATTATTTTTAGAATTTATTAATACAAGAACTATTTTATTTTAATTGATCCTTTTGATTTCTTTCTTTACTTCCCTTTCTTATTTTGCGAAGTTTATATTCATAATTAGCGGGTAGTTCCATAACTTGATTGGAAGTTGATTGAAAGGAGGACCTTGAGTTGGAATGCTCAAGAGTAAACTTATAGTTGGGTTTAGCGTTGGGTCGCCCTCTAATCACTGACACTAGTCCTTCCCAAGGGAGAGGATTAGAACTTGTGAATAGAAACTGAATTTCAACTTGCATAACTTTCCTTTATCTGGTAAAGGATAACTGAGCAGGCAGCCTTCAATTATCACTTTGATCTTGGGAAAACTCCATCAAGTATAGGGCTTCCAACTAATCTACTCTCGGTCAAGGTTTTTATTTAAATTACATAAATTCTCTGATTTAATTTCCTGTTTATCAACTCAACCCATTTTAGAAAACATTTGATTAATAAAATAGCACATTTTTCTACAACTCATTGGGAGACGACCTGGCATTCATACTCCCAGTATTTTAATTCTAATTTTGTGACAACCCCTTCTAAATTGATAAGCGGATTTTTAGTTGGTTAAGAACTATACTTGCAACGCATCTCTTCACGTATAAGGCAAGCTCGGCGTCGGTTAGTCCTCTCCGAGGGTGAATCTGAAACGTCACTTGAGGAAGAAACAAGCCCCCGTTCTACTGATTCGGTTGATTTATGTGCAGGTGACATGGCAGCACCTAGGAGAGTTACTATCCAGGAGGCTGGAGCCCCTGATTTTACAATGCAACCGTTTCAAGCGCATCACCCAGCGGTGGCTACAGACTTTGAAATAAAGACTGCACTACTCAACTTGATGCCTAAGTTTCATGGCTTACCTGCTCAAGAGCCTATCAAGCACCTTAGGGATTTCTAAGCAGTCTGTTCTACTGTCAGGCGTGATGGTGCAGATGAAACTTCTATTCTGTTAAAAGCTTTCCCATTCTCTCTTGAGGGAAAGGCGAGAGAGTGGTACTACACTCAACCCGCAGCAACTGTTTCTGACTGAGGAAAGACATTTCCATGATTGTTCAGGATGAATCCGAGACTCTTTACGAATACTGGGAGCGCTTCAACAACCTTCTGGAAGCATGCCCCCACCATATGATTGACAAGATAGTGTTGCTCGGCTACGTCACACAGGACATGAGGCCTCAAGATAAGACCACATTGGAAAGTGCTAGCAATGGGTCTATGAAAAAGTACAAGACCACTGATGAGGCATGGCAATTGATCAGCGACTTAGCTGAATCTACTCGGAATCACAGGTAGAAACAAAGCCGGTCAAAAGCTGTTGCAGAGGTATCTTCTAGCAAGGAAACTACTGCTCTGACTCAGAGTATATGTGAAATGACCAACTTACTGAAGCAGATGCAGTTGAGTCAACAACAAGCACAGCAAAGCTAACAGTTAGTCCCACAAAGAGTGTGCGGGATCTGCGCTGATTATAGCCATTATACTGATGAATATCCGCAGCTCCAACAAGAAGACAACAGTGTGGCAGCCACTCATAACTTTTATGACCGCCCCAATCAAGGATACAATCAAGGTGGCAGTTACAACCATGGATGGCAGGACAATGCCAACCAAGGTTCGAGAGATAATTCTAACCAGAGTTGGAGGGACAACAATAATAGAGGAGGCAGAGACAATCAAGGATATCAGAGGTGGAATAATAACAACAACAGGCAGCAGAACCAAAACCAGCCTTACAGAGCACCTCACCTGAGGCAGTCCCAAGGACCACAGCACAACCAACAACAAGTTCCGCAGATCACTCAATCTAATTCCTCTCCGAGTGACGAGGCTCTTCAATCCATTGCGCCAGGACAAAAGAACGTGGAAAGTTCAGTTAATGGCCTAGCATCTGCTATACAAGCTCTCATCTCTCAGCTGGCATCACCCAATACTTCAAACACTCAACATGCAAGCTCCAATGGAATTCCTTCTCAACCCTTACCCAATCCAAAGGGTGGCATCAATGCCATAACCCTAAGGTCCGGAACCACACTGCAAGAGAGGAATCAGGAGGAGCCAATCCCATCAGAACACGCCTTAGCTGAAGAGGTGGTGGAAGTAGAGGATGCTGAAGAGGAAGAGGACACACAAGAAATGGTTAAAGAAGAAGAAGCTCAACCATAGAAAGAAGCACCAAAGGATGCAGACGTTGCAGAAAATGCCCTCCCTATTCCATTTCCACAAATTGCTAGGAAGCCCAGGAAGCAGATGGAACTTGATCCCAAAATGGTAGAAATATTCAAAAAGGTTGAGGTAACTGTTCCCCTTTTTTATGTTATTCAGCAGGTACCTAAATACGCAAAGTTTCTAAAATATTTATGTATACATAAAGATAAAATTAATGAATTAGAAACTATTCCTTTAGGTAGTTCTATATCTGCTTTAATGGGAGGTATACCTGAAAAGTGTAGTGATCCAGGTCCATGTATGGTTAGTTGTACTATTGGAGGTGTGATATTTTCTGACTGCATGTGTGATTTTGGAGCATGTGTTAGTATAATGCCTTTGTCTATATATGATACTTTGAGGCTCCCTCCCTTAAAAAGGTCGGCAGCTCATTTTGTGTTAGCAGATAAAAGCATTATTACAGTAGTTGGAATTGCTGAAGATGTATTAGTGAGCATTAAGGGGCTCACATTTCCCATTGACTTCTATATCCTGGAGATGCCCCCTAATGACTCAGGAAGGCCATCATCAATCCTGCTTGGAAGACCATTCTTGAAGACTTCAAAGTTCAAGCTGGACGCATTTTCCGGAATTTATTCTTTTGAAATAGATGGCAGAATCGTGAAATTCAGTTTAAATGGAGCTATGGAGCACCTTCCGGATGATCATTCTATCTCCCAGTGTGACATCATAGATGAAACCGTGGCTGAAGTTCACCAGGAGGAATTAGAAGAGAAGTACACATGACAAGGTCCAAGTGTGGGGACACTTTCAGAGGACAATGAGGGCACTTTGCCATTATCACCAGCCCCAGATAATCCAAAGCCTGACCATGAGCAGAAATTAGAATTAAAGCCCCTCCCTCCACACCTCAAGTATGCTTACCTTGAGGACAAGCAGAAGTTTCCAGTTATCATTGCAAGGGAACTCACTTCTCAACAAGAAGAACAGCTACTCAGTGTGCTGAGGAAACACAAGAAAGCAATTGGATGGAGCCTGGCGGATATAGTAGGCATCAACCCTCAAGTTTGTGAACATAGAATATTCCTAGAAGAGGGAGAAAAGCCCGTCTGTCAACCTCAGAGAAGACTGAATCCCACCATCTTAGAAGTTGTCAAGAAAGAAGTGACCAGACTACTTCAGGAAGATATCATTTACCCCATCTCAGATAGCGAATGGGTCAGTCCAGTACAAGTGGTGCCCAAGAAGTCTGGAATCACAACAGTAAGTAATGAGCATGGAGAGCTTCTGACAACTAGAGTGCAGAATTCATGGAGAGTTTGCATTGACTATAGGCGTCTCAACCAAGCCACTCGCAAGGATCATTACCCCTTGCCATTCAGTGATCAGATGCTTGATCGCCTGTCAGGTAAATCCCATTATTATTTTTTAGATGGTTATACAGGCTATTTTCAAATCCATATAGCTCCTGAAGATCAGGAAAAGACTATTTTTACATGTCCTTTTGGCACTTATGCTTATAAGAGAATGCCCTTTGGCTTATGCAATGCACCAGCTACTTTCCAAAGGTGCATGATGAGTCTTTTCTCTAACCTTATTGAGGACTGTATGAAGGTTTTCATGGATGATTTTAGCGTTTATGGTGATTCATTTAGCCTTTGCTTGGATAGTTTATCTAGAGTATTAGATAGATGTGTCAGTACAAACCCCATATTTTATGATACATTCTGTGCCTAATTTAAGTGATTTATTTAATCCTTCACTCACTTATTCATATTAATTGCATGGTTTTACTTTCCCTTCCTTATTATGTGATGTAAGTGAAAAACATATTTCCTAAGCTTTAAAATTAATTATTTTAATTACCTTTATTTCCATTCGATGCCGTGATTAGTGTGTTGAGTAGTTTCAAATTT
>NC_029786.2:58379166-58385799 GCF_000816755.2 Arachis ipaensis | reverse complement strand
CAAACAATCAATATTTCTTTGCTCATCAGAGACAACGCCAGCCATCACAAAGGAAAGGAGTGTTAGAAATGGAAGGGGTTGACACCCTCCTAGCTGAAAACAAGATAATGCAGGAGCAGATTCAACAACAATTTGAGCAGATGGCTAAAAAGATTGATAGCTTGCAAGTTGCAGCAGTGAATACAAGCCAACCATCAACCACATGGGGACAAAATGAAGAAAACCAGGAAAATCAGTAGCAGGAACAACCTCAATATGTGCATAACCAAGGCTCATGCCAAAATGAGGTTTATGGTGACACCCACAAACCATCTTGGAAGAACCATCCAAATCTCAGATGGGGAGATAACCACACCCACAGCCAGCAACCGTGGCAGAAAAACTCAAACCAAAACTGTGAAGTAAAATAGTCTCTGTTAGTTAGAAGTGGAATAAAAGTAAGTGGTGGTGTGTGTGTGTGATTGTATAGTAGCTCACTTTTAGTGAATAAAGAGCTAGGATACCTCCTTCTAAGTAAAGAGTGACCCACTGTCTATGAATCTCAATTGAATTAAATTCCTTGGTTAGAAAGAAAAACAAAAAGAAGGAAAGAACAAAGAGAGCCAAAAAGTGGCAAAACAAAAGAAAAACAAAAAGAAACAAAGCTGGACACCAATAGCTTGAACCTTAAAATATATGCCTGTGATGTCTTTGTACTAGGATCTGCTTGGATTAGTAAGCTCTTAGGAGTGCTTTAACACTTGGTGACTTGGGTTAACTAACCCGGGATCATCAGCTGAAAGTCCACTATCAAGAGCGACCTAACTACAAGGCATTTAGTAGCCCAAAGAGGTGCTGGGCATCAATGTTTTAAGAAGGAATGTGAGCCAAGTGTCTATAGTGAATAATGTGTCAAGTATAAAGAAAAGAAAATGAACTTGCTACACATGACACTCAATTAAAGCTTTTGAATAAAGTAATAGCCAAGGATAAAGGAATAATGAGAGGTCATAACAGTATGTCACTTGAAGCTTGAAGGAGACTTTCTAGGCCTAAGAGTCAATAAGAAGTGAGTATTTGCATATCCACACAAAACCCCATGAACTATCAATAATACTCTGCTAGCATGAACTTCCTCTTCCATTTCATCCCTCCTCTGTGAGGGAAGTTCGTTCGTTCCTTGGCCATGCAGGTTTTTACCGGAGATTCATTAAGGACTTTAGAAAGGTAGCACTACCCTTATCCAGACTACTGCAAAAAGATATTGAGTTCGAGTTCAGTGAGGATTGCAAACAAGCGTTTAATAAGCTGAAGACCGCCCTGACTCAAGCTCCAATTGTAAGAGGACCAGACTGGAGTCAGCCATTTGAAATCATGTGCGATGCTTCCAAACATGCAGTAGGAGCAGCGCTGGCTCAGCGTGAAGGTAAGGATCCTTTTGTAATTGCTTATGCGTCTAAGACTTTAGACACAGCTCAGTCTAATTACACTACTATTGAGAAAGAACTTCTTGCTATTGTTTTTGCTCTGGATAAATTCCGAGCCTATTTACTTGGTACTAAAGTAGTAGTGTACTCAGACCACACAGCTCTAAAGTATTTATTAGCTAAAAAGGAGTCCAAACCAAGGCTTATACGTTGGATACTGCTACTACAAGAATTTGATTTAGAAATTAAGGACATGAGTGGTAACCAGAATCTAGTGGCAGACTACTTGAGTCGCCTTGAGCACATTACGGATACCTCCACCCCTATAAGTGATAATTTCCCATTTGATAACCTGCAAGCAGTATCTGAAGTAGTCCCTTGGTATGCGTCTGTAGCTAATTATCTAGTTAGCCGCACTTTTTCTCCAAACTTTACTAAGCATCAAAGAGACAAGCTGAAAAGCGAGTCTAAATATTATATATGGGATGACCCATATTTATGGAGATGTGGCGCTGACCAGGTAATTAGACAGTGTGTGCCTCAATCAGAATTCCAGTCCATTTTAGAGGCCTGCCACTCATCTGAGAGTGGAGGTCATTTTGGCCCTCAAAGAACAGTTAGAAAAATTTTAGACTGTGAATTCTGGTGGCCTACCCTTTTTAAACACGCTGCTGAATTTTGTAAATCTTGTTCCCCATGCCAGAGGTTTGGTGATATATCCAAGAGGGATGAGATACCTCAACAGACTATGCTTTTCTGTGAAATTTTTGATGTTTGGGGCATTGACTTCATGGGTCCTTTTCCAAATTCTAATGGTTATTTTTATATATTGTTAGCTGTAGATTACGTTTCTAAATGGGTGGAAGCAATTCCTACCCGTACTGATGATGCTAACACTGTTGTTTCCTTTGTTAGAAACCACATTATTTGTCGCTTTGGATCACCACGAGCAATCGTGAGCGATCAAGGCACCCATTTCTGTAACAGGAGACTAACACGATTACTGAAGAAGCATGGGATAGTTCATAAAGTGGCAACAGCCTACCATCCCAGACTAATGGGCAAGCTGAGGTGTCTAATAGAGAGATAAAGAGTATATTGCAGAAGATATTCAAACCTAATAGAAGATACTGGAGCACCAGGCTACAAGATGCACTCTGGGCATACAGAACAGCTTACAAGACACCCATTGGGATGAGCCACTTCCGCTTAGTTTATGGAAAGGCCTGTCACCTCCCAGTTGAGGTAGAGCACAAAGCTTTTTGGGCAGTGAAGGAGTGCAATATGGAGTTTGAGAAAGCCGGAATTGAAAGGAAGTTGCAACTGCAAGAATTGGAAAGCCTTCGCCTAGAAGCTTACGAGAACTCAAGGCTGTACAAGGAAAAGATGAAGGCTGTGCATGATAAGCACATCAAGAGGAGAGAGTTCCAACCTGGGGACTTTGTCCTCCTTTACAACTCTAGACTGAGGCTCATGCCAGGCAAGCTAAAATCAAGATGGGAAGGTCCATATAGAGTCAAGAAGGCCGAGCCATACGGAGTTTTCCACCTGAGTCATCCTTCAAGCTCTGAATTCATCAAAGTTAATGGACATCGCTTAAAGCTATATCATGGTGAGAAGGCAACAAAAACCAAGGAGCTAGAGATCTTCCTCTAGGAGGATCCACCCACAGCAGAAGATTGAGCTAGTGGAGCGTCCAACTTAAGCACGTTAAAGCAAAGTGCTAGGTGGGAGACAACCCACCATGGTATGATCGTTCTTTTCTTTCTTCTTAGTTTTATTTTTCAATAACTCTTCTCATTATTAGCACATTTAGTTTGCATCTTCATTTTCATAAATGCATAAAAAAAAAGGGGAGCACGCGACGCGACAGCGTCACCGTCGCATCCGCGTCGCAAGTGAGTAAGAAAGAATAATAAATCGAACAGAAAGTCACGCGGGAGCGTGGCTGGAGGTGTGCCTTTGGCACAAATTGACCCACGCGACCGCGTCGCTGACGCGTCCATGTCATTTGGGAAAAATGCCTCCCATGCGTCGCATCACCCACGCGGACGCGTGACCTGAAAATCGACGTCAGAAAGGGTGCATCGTCGAAAGTTGTGCTGGAGTGGTGCTGGGCTAGCGCTAGACACACAAGCTTTACCACGCAAACGCGTGCCTCACGCGTCCGCGTCGTCTTCCAATATTGGCCACCCACACGATCGCGTCCACCACGCGAACACGTCACCCTGGAATTTGGCAACAATGAGTTTCGAACAGAGAGTTGTGCGAGTGCGAGGCTGCCCTCGCGCCAGTAGCACAAAATGAGTCACGCGTCCGCGTGACCGACACGACCGCATCGATTCATATGAGCGCAATTCGCGCGAATGCGTACCCCACGCGTCCGCGTCACTAGCGCCGCACAGCTTATCCTAATCAGCCAAAATATCTTATCTTTCTCTTCCCTAAATCCTACTTTTTCTTTTCCTCCTTATTTCCTTTTCCCTTTCTTCCTTCTTCCTTCTTTCTCACTCTCTACTTTCTCTCTCTCACCACCATTAACAAGGTTTTTTCTTTTCTTCTTCCCTCCTTACTTTTCTATTCTTCTTCTTTTTATGTTTTCTTTTTCTTTTCTTTTTCTCTTCACTTTCATTATCCATGTTTTCTTTTTCTTTCTCTTTCTTTTAATTGGTGTTAGAAATTTATTAGGGTCATTATTATTCCTTATGATTTGCTTGTGGATTGTTAAGGACTTGTTTGACAATTATATATTAATCTTTAAGGGTTGCTTGCATGTTCAATTCTATACTTTCAATAGCTTATTCACCATGCATGCTATGTGTTTGTGAAAACGCCCATATGGCATTGTGCACCATTTTGAGAATCCTTTTAATCTACTACTCTAATTGCTTGCTTTTCACAAAAACCCTTCTTTTATTTTATTATTTCAATATAATTATCATTACAAACAGGTTATTAGTTTGAAAGGCTTGGTAATCTAACTGGGACATTGAATGCTTGATCTATGCTACTCATGCCTTTGCCTGCATGCCAATAAACATCTTGCATTTAATTGTCATCGTATGCACTTGCTATATTTCCATTATTGATTTCTCACATGTAGTCATGACCATGTGTTAACATCATTCATCTTTTAATGTGCATTGATTACCACCTTCCCTACCCTCTTCCCTGCTCTAACCCTTGACATTTTAACATACTTTCTCTTTTCTTTCTTTTAGGATGGCCATCAAGAAAGGCAAGGAGAAAGCTACTCCCAAACCACCAGCAAGGAGAGGAACCAAACGAGCATTAGTGGCAGAGCCATCTTCAACTGCAGTTAAGCCCTCAACAAAAAGAATTAAGAGGATTATAAAGGTTGATGAAAAAGATAAAGCCTTCCCAGCAAAGGACATTGCACGATTTACCAATTGCTACTATGAGCAGATGTTCCCCATCCTGGCAGAAAGGAGTTACAACAATAAATACCTTCTTATCCTCCCGACCCATATTGCTGAATTTGTTGAGCCGCAAATTGAACGAAGACAATGGGGTTTCCTTCAGAGACAGCCACGGCAGGTTAATCTTTCCTGGGTAGTCGAGTTCTACTCTAATTTACAACTGCCAACCCTGCAGTATGTCTATGTCCGTCAGAAGCAAGTCCCTATTACAGAAGAGGCCATTCAGCGAGCTTTAGATCTTCCCCCTACTCCAGAAGGACTAGACGCATTTCAAGAAGCCTCACTCAAGCGCCAGACATACCAATTTGACTGGGATTTTTTTCTCAGAGTTATCGCACTACCTGGTAGCAGATGGATCTACGGATACCATCGTTCTTGACTTAAGGGAATATTGGCTTCCGCACTTACCTTGAAGGGTCACGTATGGGCATAAATTATGTCCCATTACGTCTTTCTGAGCACCCACGAGTCCTCCTTCACTGCAGACATGGCCGTTCTACTATGGT
The DNA here is from genome assembly GCF_000816755.2 of Arachis ipaensis. NCBI lineage: Eukaryota > Viridiplantae > Streptophyta > Magnoliopsida > Fabales > Fabaceae > Arachis > Arachis ipaensis. Next base: position 58,380,447 of record NC_029786.2, on the reverse strand, counting down.
GCATCCTTACAGACCAGCCTCTGCACCTACCAAGACACATCCGGAATGCTATGGGACACGTACAAATTGCGGACAACTTACCTTTTCCTGCCCTGGTTTCAGATCTCATCTCAGCAGCCGGAGTCTCCTACAGAGCTGGAGACACCAAAGCCATGCTCCCACGGGATGATCAGTACGTCCCTAACAGAAAATATATCAGACCTCCAGCAGCCACTACAAGCCAGCCTACTGAACCAGCTGAAGACATTCCTCCTTCAACACCACAAGCACCTACAACCACTCAACTGCTCCATCAGATACTTGAGAGGTTGGATCGGTAGGAACGCAAAGTAAAGCTAAGAGAGCGCCGAAACAAGCGCCGATTCACATACCTCAAGGAGCTTCTTAAGGGAAAATACAGAGACTCAGACACCCCGGACTCCACTTCCTTTACTAGCACAGGGAGCCATGACGGTCCTGACTGTGGAGATAATGCTGCCAGCCCACCTTTGTTCCTGACAGATGGCACCGAGGACGGTGCAAAGCCTTAAGTGTGGGGAGGTCGGTCAGTACCTGACTTCTGGAGGTAATTTCTCTTCCCTAACACCAATAAAATAGGATATTTAGTTAGTTTTTCTTTTGCAGAATAGGATAAATTGCATAGTAATAGGTTAGTTGCATGCATGTTCCACTTGATTGAAAAGATAATAAGTTTCTTCTAAGACCCTATTTTTAGAACAAAATTTCACTAATTTTAATCAAAACTTTTATGTTAAATTTGCTTGAAGTTATATTTGGAACATAGTTTTTGAGCTAAAGAACACACAACCTGTGAGATTTTGAGCCTTTATACATGGTTATATTATTTAACCATAATTATTTTATTCTTGTTTGTTTACTTCTCTATGATTGTAATCTATATTTTGTTTCATCCTATATGTCCAATGTTTAATATATTTATATGCTTGCATATGATTGAGGCCATTATTTGTTTAGCTCACTTATCCAAATTAAGCCTACCCCTTAAGTTACCTTTGTTAGCCACTTTGAGCCTTTAAATCCCATTTGTTCTGTATTTTACCACATCACTAGCCTTAAGCGGAAAAATAATTTTATGTCCCAATTGAATCTTTGGTTAGCTTAAGATAGAATTGTGTGTTAATTGAGTATGGGAAGATTGTGGGAACAAAAGAAAATAAGGGAATGTGTCATGATAATATAATGAGAATTTGGGTACCTACTCATGTGAAACTATAGAAATTAAAAATCCATGTGCATTGATAAGCTATGTTTATTTTCATG
>NC_029786.2:58374493-58379086 GCF_000816755.2 Arachis ipaensis | reverse complement strand
TGAAAGGAAAAATTTTGGGTAGCTAGGTGTGAAATTTAAATTATACAGAATATATATATATGTGTGTGTGTGTGTGTGTGTGTGTGTGTGTGTAAATAAATAAATAAGGGGACAAAATTACCCCAATGCTAAGTTAAAATTCAAAGATCAATGCATATGTGATAAAATCAAAATAAAAGTTGCTACATGAGTATGGAATGTGAAAGGGAAATTTTGGGTAGCTAGGTGTGAAATTTAAGTTATAAAGAATATATATGTGTGTTAGGTGAAAGCTTGGGTTAATTAAAGATTCAATTTATAAGCGTACTTAGCCATATATGTACCCTTACCCCCATTACAACCTTGAAAAGACCTCATGATATTTGCATTGGTACATTAAATGTTGTTGATTGGTTAGGTGAAGAACAAAAAAAAATTAGAAAGCATGATTAGAGAAGGATAGAGTGATTACCCTATACACTAGAGAGGTTAAAGCGTAAATACATCACCAGTGAGGGTTCAATGCTTAAATTCTATGTTTCCTGCTTTCATGAGCTACCTTCTTGCGTTTTTATCTGTTGTTACTATATAAAAATTGAATTAGTGGAATTTGATTTGTGATTGTCTTGAAGAGCTTATTTACTTTTGACTAAGTGGGCACGAATCATATAGTTGCATTCATTGTATAGGTTGCATTGCATTGCATGAGTTTTACATGTTCCTACTCATTTATTTTATCTCCTTCAACTAAGCATGAGGACATGCTAATGTCTAAGTGTGGGGAGGTTGATAAACCATTATTTTATGGTTTATATTGTGTTTAATTGTGTGGTTTTATCAAATCTTCACCCACTTATTCATTAAATTAGCATGTATTTATAATTCCTTCCCAAAATTACTCCATGGTTGAAAACTTGCTTCCTAGAGATTTTTAATTCTCCTTTATTCCATTCGATGCCGTGATCTGTGTGTTAAGTGTTTCAGGCTTCATAGGGCATGAATGACTTGGAGATTGGAAAGGAAGCTTGCAAAAATGGAAGGAACACAAGGAATTGAAGAGATGGCCAGCGAGAAGTGACGCGGACGCATGGCTCACGCGACCGCGCGAAATAGAGGAAATTGCAGTGACGCGCTCATGTGCCTGACACGAACGCGTGAATTGGAAGCTGCAAGAGTGACGCAAATGCGTGGACGACGCGCACGCGTGGCAAGGCAAAACGCTGGATGATGCGAACGCGTGGATGACGCGATCGCGTGACATGCGCGATCTGCAGAATTTGTTGGCGGCGATTTTGGGCCATGTTTTGACCCAGTTTTTGGCCCAGAAAAGCATATTAGAGCCTGGAAACATGCAGAGACCAGAGAACAACATTCATTCGCATAATTTTAGTTTTAGATCTGATTTTTACTCCTCCTCTAGGTTTTCTCTCTACACATTCATAGTTCTTAGGATTTTGATTTTATTGCTTTTTGGATTGGGATATTGAGAAGAGTTATTACCTCCGTCAAGACTTCGTCATTCTAGTTTGTTTCCTTACTTGTTACTTACTCTTCCATATTCTTAATTTCTTCAGAGTTACTATTGGATTATTTTTAGAATTTATTAATACAAGAACTATTTTATTTTAATTGATCCTTTTGATTTCTTTCTTTACTTCCCTTTCTTATTTTGTGAAGTTTATATTCATAATGAGCGAGTAGTTCCATAACTTGATTGGGAGTTGATTGAAAGGAGGACCTTGAGTTGGAATGCTCAAGAGTAAAATTATAGTTGGGTTTAGCGTTGGGTCGCCCTCTAATCACTGACACTAGTCCTTCCCAAGGGAGAGGATTAGAACTTGTGAATAGAAATTGACTTCCAACTTGCTTAACTTTCCTTTATCTGGTAAAGGATAACTGAGCAGGTAACCTTCAATTATCACTTTGATCTTGGGAAAACTCCATCAAGGATAGGGCTTCCAACTAATCTACTCCCGGTCAAGGTTTTTATTTAAATTACATAAATTCTCTGATTTAATTTCCTGTTTATCAACTCAACCCATTTTAGAAAACATCTGATTAATAAAATAGCACATCTTTCTGCAACTCGTTGGGAGATGACCTAGGATTCATACTCCCAGTATTTTAATTTTAATTTTGTGACAACCCCTTCTAAATTGATAAGCGGATTTTTAGTTGGTTAAGAACTATACTTGCAACGCATCTCTTATAATAATTTCTTAACTTACCAATTTCTGTCACGTCACACGCCCAGCACACTTTTCTTGTTTCCTTCTTCTTTTGCTGTTCTTTTCACCTGAAATTCAAACAAAACTCATTTCAAAGCAATGTACTGTAATATTCATCATTTAACACTTGAAATTGCATTGATTGAATGAGATTACACTCTTTTTATGGTCCTTTTAGATAGGAGAAAGAGGTAGATGAGGCAAGTCATCATTTTCGTTCTCTACTCTACTACGGCAGAGATCTATTTAATTAATACCTTCTTTTCTATATGCTCTACTGTGGCAGACGTTCATCAAATTCTTTTAATCATTGTTCTCTGCTCTCCTATGGCAGAGATTCCTTTAATTAATACTTCTTTTCTATCTGCTCTACTGTAGCAGACATTCATTAAAACCTTTTCAGTCACTCCTTTCTACTCTTCTGTGGCAGAGATCCTTTTACTTAATATATCCTTCTCTTCTTATTCTTTTTCTTTTGTTTTCTTTCTCATCTTTCTCTTTTATATTTTCTTACTTCTTTTCTTTTTCTCTTTTTTTCTTCAATCTTTTAATTCTTTATCATAATTCAACTTCACACTCTTCCCTCGCCTTTCCTTAATGTCTTATGAAAAAGAATCATAAAATTCTTAAATCAACTGCGTCCTCTAAAACTTTTAAGAGTTCTTCTATTTGCTCTTCTCTAACTTAAATATTCTTAATAAAGTGATAACAATAATATAAATAAGATAATTTAAATAGTAAATAAATAATATATATATCTTTTCTTAAAACTTAGTTTATAAAATCTTATCATTAAACTTTTATTAATTACTTTCTAAATCACGAACTTTTTAATATTCTATTTTTAACCTTACTATTTTATAAAATTATATTTAGAACCCTCACTTATTTTCATATTTATAAAAATAACCCTGAACTTTTATAAAATATCCATTTTTACCCCGTACTTTATTTATTACCCAAAATATCCGGAAACTTATATAATTACAAATTGTACCTCAATTTTTATATACAAATACATTGTTACCCTTCAAAAATAAAGTTCAAATATTAATCTTCCTCTTATACCAAAACTTAAACCCTTAGCCCTTTTCTTTCAAAATATTACTTGTATTTTAATCCTTTTTTTGAGTTTTTCGGTTACCAATTTTTCACAACTTTTAATTTAATCTTTCAACCACCAAATCTCATCGATTTCCTCAAAATACCACATTACAACAGTCCCAAAACCATTAAAACAACCACAGCTGAGCTGTTCCTCATAGCCGAACCAACAAATCACAAGCAACAACAATAATTCAATATAAACTCATTCAAACTCAAACAATAATCAACCAAATCAACATTCACTTATCAAATTTACATTTAATTATTATAAAGTTACCAAAACCTATCTCCATACGAAATCAAAATACTCAAAACTCTGAAGAAACTTTCTGACCGAGCTGACGAAGAAGAAAACGTCAGAAATCGTATGTGCTTCCTAGAACTCCTATTGGCTGAACTCAAGGAGAAGGGAAGCAATGTCACCATCAGTCTCCACCAAACAAAAGTAATGCCGACATGTAAAGGAAGAAGATTGATGAGCGGATAATTTATACGCTTTTTGGCACTGTTTTTAGTATATTTTTAGTATATTTTAGTTAGTTTTATTATATTTTTATTAGTTTTTATTTAAAATTCACTTTTCTGGACTTTACTATGAGTTTGTGTGTTTTTCTGTGATTTCAGGTATTTTCTGGCTGAAATTGAGGGACCTGAGCAAAAATCTGATTCAGAGGCTGAAAAAGGACTGCAAATGCTGTTGGATTCTGACCTCCCTGCACTCAAAGTGGATTTTCTGGAGCTACAGAAGCCCAATTGGCGCGCTTCAATTGCGTTGGAAAGTAGACATCCTGGGCTTTCCAGCAATATATAACAGTCCATACTTTGCCCGAGATTTGATGGCCCAAACAGGCATTCCAAGTCAGCTCAAGAATTCTGGCGTTTAACTCCAAAACTGGCACAAAAGCTAGAGTTAAACGCCCAAACTGGCATAAAAACTGGCGTTTAACTCCAGGAAATATCTCTACACATGAAAGCTTCAATGCTCAGCCCAAGCACACACCAAGTGGGCTTCGGAAGTGGATTTTTACAATAAACACCCTAGCTTACTCATTTTCTGTAACCCTAGGTCACTAGTTTACTATAAATACTACTTTCAGTGATTCATTTTGTACCTCATGACACTTTACACGTTTCTTTGTGTGTTCTCTACGGCATGAGTCTCTAAACCCCATTGTTGGGGGTGAGGAGCTCTGCTGTTCTTCATGAATTAATGCAATTACTACTATTTTCCATTCTATTACGCTTGCTTCCATTCTAAGATATTCATTCGCACTTCAAC
>NC_029786.2:58371467-58374310 GCF_000816755.2 Arachis ipaensis | reverse complement strand
GCATTTGGAACATTTTCACTGAGAGGACGGGATGTAGCCATTGACAACGGTGATGCCCAACATAAAGCTTGCCATGGAAGGAGTCTTGCGTGCATGAAGAAGAAGACAGTAGGAAAGCAGAGGTTCAGAAGACAAAGTATCTCCAAAGCCTCAACCTGTTCTTCATTACTGCATTACAAGTATTTATTTCATGTTCTTTTACTTTTTACAATCAAATCTGAGAATTATTGATATCCTGACTAAGAGTTACAAGATAACCATAGCTTGCTTTAAGCCGACAATCTCCATGGGATCGACCCTTACTCACGTAAGGTATTACTTGGACGACCCAGTGCACATGCTGGTTAGTTGTGCGGAGTTGCAAAAGTGTGATTGTAATTTCGTGCACCAAGTTTTTGGCGCCGTTGCCGGGAATTGTTCGAGTTTGGACAACTGACGGTTTATCTTGTTGCTTAGATTAGGAATATTTTCTTTTTGTTGGTTTAGAGTCTTTTATTTGAGTTTAGTTTTATATTTTAAGTTTGGTGTCAATTGCATGATTTTCTTTTAATTTTCGAAATTGCATGTCCTTAGTTCTTTCTTGATCTTTAAAAATTCTAAGTTTGGTGTCTTCTTTGTGTTTTCCTTTAAATTTTCGAAAAGTTGTTTTTGATTTTCTAAAAATTTTAAATTTGGTGTCCCTTGTGCTTTTATTTACTTAAATTTTTTTTTCAAAAGTTTGTTCTTGGTGTTCATCTTGACATTCAAAATTTTCTTGTTTGTTTTCATTGTTTTGATTTAAAATTTCTAAGTTTAGAGTCATTTTGTTGTTTTTCTCTTTCCTCATTAAAATTCAAAAATCAAAAAAATATCTTTTCCTTATTTTACTCATAATTTTCAAAATTTTGCATTAATTTAGTCGAAGATTTTCAAAATCATATCTTTTTTTTTAGTCAAGTCAATATTCTAATTTCAAAAATTGATCTTTTCAAATCTTTTTCAAAATAATTTTCAATCATATCTTTTTAATTGCTAATTTCAAAATCTTTTTAATTAATTAATTAATTTAGTTTTCAATTTGCTTTTATTTTATTTTATTTTATTTTTGTTTTCAAAATTTTCTTTTATTTTCCATTTATTTTACTTATTATTTTCGGTTACTTTTAAATAAAAAAAAATATAATTCATATCAATTCTCTTTTCTCCATCATGGACATAAGTGGAAGTGAACAGTCCAGAAGGACTCTGGGGTCATATGCTAACCCCATTACAGCTGCATATGGGAGTAGCATCTGTATACCTCCCATCAAAGCAAGCAGTTTTGAGCTAAACCCTCATCTCATTATCATGGTACAGCAAAATTGCCAGTATTCCGGTCTTCCACAGGAAGAACCTACTGAGTTTTTGGCACAGTTCTTACAAATTGCTGACACAGTACGTGATAAAGAAGTGGATCAGGATGTCTACAGATTATTACTGTTTCCATTTGCTGTAAAAGATCAAGCTAAGAGGTGGTTAAATAACCAGCCCACAGCAAGCATAAGAACATGGAGACAGTTATCAGACAAATTCCTGAATCAATTTTACCCTCCAAAAAGGATGACACAGCTAAGGCTGAACATCCAAGGCTTTAAACAAGAGGATCATGAATCCCTTTATAATGCCTGGGAGAGGTATAGAGGGATGCTAAGGAAATGCCCCTCTGAAATATTTTCAGAGTGGGTACAGTTAGACATCTTCTACTATGGGCTTACAGAAAAAGCTCAGATGTCTCTAGACCACTCAGCTGGTGGATCTATACACATGAGAAAAATAATTGAAAAGACTCAAGAACTCATAGATACAGTTGCTAGAAATCAACATCTGTACTCAAACAGTGAGTCCTCCATAAAAGAAGAGGCTATGGCAGTAACTACTGATCCTAATCCTAAAGAACAGATTGTGGAACTTAATCAGCAATTACTCTTTATGACAAAATAATTAGCAGAATTCAAAGAGATGCTCCAAGACACTAAAAATGCTAACAAGAATATAGAAGCACAATTAAATCAGACAAGACAGCAGCTATCTAAACAGATAACAAAAGAATGCCAAGCTGTCCAACTAAGGAGCGGGAAGACATTGAATAACTCAGCTCAAAGTAGCAAAAAGTCAAGAAAGGAAAAAATGACAGAGGATGACCAAACCACTGCCCAAAATCCCTCTGAGGACATCAAGAGCCCAGAGAGGAATAACTCTGGCGTTTAAACGCCAAAAAAGGGGGAAAAGTTGGCGTTAAACACCCATTCCTTGTCCAGTTCTGGCGTTCAAACGCCAGAAAAGGGTGAGAAGCTGGCGTTAAACGCCCATCCAGCACCCAATCCTGGCGTTCAAACACCAATGAGGGATCAGACACCTGCAAGTGCTGATAGTAACCCCTCTAAGAAGGCTTCTCTAACCACTCCTGTAGGGAATAAACCTACAGCAACTAAGGTTGAAGAATATAAAGCCAAGATGCCTTATCCTCAGAAACTCCGCCAAGCGGAACAGGATAAACAATTTGCCCACTTTGCAGACTATCTCAGGACTCTTGAAATAAAGATCCCATTTGCAGAGGCACTTGAGCAAATACCCTCTTATGCTAAGTTCATGAAAGAGATCTTAAGTCATAAGAAGGATTGGAGAGAAACTGAAAAAATGTTTCTCACTGAAGAATGCAGTGCAGTCATTCTGAAAAGCTTACTAGAGAAGCTTCAAGATCCAGGAAGCTTTATGATACCATGCACATTAGAGGGTGCCTGTACCAAGACAGCCCTATGTGACCTTGGAGCAAGTATCAATCTAATACCTGCATCCACTATCAGAAAGCTTGGCTTGACTGAAGA